>NW_021963071.1:25197-244020 GCF_901765095.1 Microcaecilia unicolor | reverse complement strand
TCCCTTCACAGATGACTGCAGGACATCGCAAACATCATGAAGACACTGGCTCACCGGGGCTTCATCTTCAAGCAGACCTCCAGACGCATCTGATGGCCAGGGCGAGTGGGGGGAATCAAAGCTGCATGCAGCGCTTCTCTGAACGTGTGTTCACGTAACGAGGACAGACAGGATGTAGAATTCAAGGCAAATGGACAGAGCAATCCAACCGTTCCCACGGCAGAGGCCATAAGTATCAAGCAGGAATTTATATCTCCGTGTAGCCCCAAATAGAAAGTTCACTTCATAACAACTCCTGATTTGAATCTGGGGGGAGAGATCAGGACTGAGCAGAGGCCCCCTCCACACCCCTGACCAAACACAACCCAGCTGACATGGGAGGACCATCACAGCCAATTAGGAAAACGTGGGTCAGGCGCAAAGGTTTCAAAGCACCTGCTCCCATCATTGTGAGGGAATGGAAGTTCTGCTTGGGGGTAGGGGGTGAGATGCAGCGGGGTTCTCCTCCCTCCCTGTGACTCCTGAATCTCTGTCCTTGGAGCTAGCTGCATGTTACACACAGCTTGCGCTGTGTAATGATCAAATACATCTGCCTGGTAGCAGACTAGGCATTGTACTGCAGAAGCCTCCCCAACATGTTTAGAAATGTAGGTACTTTTTTAAAAAGCTTAACTTTCTTTTGAGATCTCATCATGTATCGCCATGTAGCAGAGCCTGTTTTCTTCGCCTCTTAATCCCTTTAGTTTTAAGTGTCTCTGGTTTGCCACTGTTCAGAGAGGCCCCAGTGCTGCAAACTTAACTCCATGTGCTTATGAAGTTTAGTCTCTAGTTCTGGTTCTCCACATCATATCCTACTGCCTTCAGTTCCTTGTGGACGTACTTTCAAGACAGTACACTGGGATAGGGTAATTATGTTGGAAATGATGTTGCCCTAGAGCAAGACAATCTGTGTTTTGTTTTGTTTGGGGTTTTGTTTTTTTTTTTAGGTTTGCTGTAGTGTTACCCTGCTTGATGTCCTGTTTCTCTCAACAAACATTGCCTACCTTCCTAGGTAGCTCCTGCTCTTTGGGTTGTCTCTCCTTTCTGGTTCAAATGTTATGTAGTCCCACATGGACCTGCTGCTGCCTCAGAGTGTTATTATAAAGTTTCTGCCCCCAAAAAGCAGCCACATGAGACCAAGGTGATGTTGTGTTTCTGATCTCCTACCAGCCCTTGCTTCCTCCTCTGCTGTCACTGTGTCCCCCTGAGAGGTCTAGGTGCCTCCACTGGGACTCTTGACTGGTTGAGAGATACAGTGAAGGGAGAAGCAGGGCAATGGCAAGGATACAATGACATGCTTTTTACTCTGAATATATATATATATATATGTTTTCCTTCCATCCCACACACTTGTATCTTTTTGTTTTAATTTTGCATATCATGAACCTGCAGCACCAGACCCAAGTCCCTGAAAAAGAAATAAACCTGTCGTATGATTGATGACATCATCGTTTGTTGAAGTGTCTGAGAACCATTGCATGCAAAGTGCCCTGTGGAGTCCTAAGCAGTGCATATAAGGTTGTGCAGTTGCCCTGTCGCTGGACTTGAGCAGCGTTATCCTTCATTAACCACTGTGGGCCTTCAAAGATTGTGGGATCTTTTCATGTCCTCTTGATGGTTTAACTCCCAGTCCAGAGCATCCTTGCATTTTGGAGTCCTCATTTTTTCTATTCTGATAATAAAGCTCAGAATATCGTGGAATGGAAGTTAAGTGAAGCACAGTCAACAAGGTCCTGCTGGTCAGGGAGACACGTGGTTAACCCTCTCTTCTGAGGTACAATTTTGAAGTTAGTATTTTTGATCCTGCTCTCTCCCTCTGTATAAGGGGGTGTCTGGATTCTCTGTCTCTCTCCTTTGAGTTGTGTTCTTTAGTCTCGGTGACTGGTAGAGCTGGTGCAGTGACATGGTCGAGGCTAAAAACATGACCTTTCTCACTCCGGATGCTGTCTGGTTCTCATTATCTTTCCTAACCCCAGTGCTGCAGTAACCAGGAAGAATGAGAGGCTTGTTTGGTTGTCCTACATTAGGTAAAATGAAATCTCCAATCATACATGGTCCGATAGTTTGTCCAAATGTTTGGCTATTGAAAATACTTAACTGTTTGTTCACTCTGGAGGGATTTGCATTCTGACTCTTTACCAAGGAGTTACTCTCCCTCTACCAAGGAGTTACTCTCCCTCTGATGATCATAGTTCTAAGAACTTGCTGGCTCTTAGAATGAACCCTGCAGCACTGTTGTATACAGCAGGGGCACTTTTGCACCAGGGCCTGAATGCATCTTCTGACAATATGCTCTCATCATTCTCCTGAAGAGGACTCGCTTGTCTCCTGTCCTGTCAAGAAGGCTCAAATTGCTTCCTGGTTTTTATATATAGAAGAGCACATTTATCCTTCTTTGCCTTCTAGTGTGTGGGTACACATTGTTCTAAGATAGGCTTTGACACAGGTGACTCATTTTCACAGTCCTTTTATCACTATGAGAGTTTTCTGCAGGACTCTTGCTGGGGGACACAGCCCCTTGGGCAACAGTTGCAATCTGCTGACTGACTCTCTGCTGGAGCCTAAGACAGCCTGCTGTGGGGCTCACTACCAAATTTCTATTTCTTGTCCAGCTTTAGGTAGGCATGGGGCACTCTTTGGCATGAGAGTCCAGGGCAGTTGCCCTGTTTGCACTCCCCCCCCCCCCCCCAAGTCCAGCTCCACACTGGGGCAGACTGCATTGCTAGTGGCTAGCATGGAGAGTACATGAACATATCTTGGGGCAGAAGGAGAATAAGGTAAAGGAATGTGGGGCTCGCTGCTTTTAATTCTGTCCTCCAGCAGCCCACTGGCTTTGCCCTGCCTCTATCAATAATCCTGAAGACTCATAGAAGTGTCTTTATGTAAAGTGGGGCTTATGGTGGTTGATGCAGAGTTTGTGGTGGAGATAGAGGGATTTAGAATCTGAAATGACCCTGAGTTGACTCCTGCTTGAATATCCACAGGCAAAGCAACAATCACTCACTCAGGAGAGTACTGTTTGCCACCTTCTCCTTCCCTGCTTTTCTCCCTCTGTTCCTTCTGCATTTTCTTTACCTTACTCACTTTCACTTAAGTATCTTGCACTTGCTTCTCTGCTGAAGGCTTTGGATCCTTCTTTCTGAAGCAAGGCTCTGCCTCTCCTCTCCTAACACACTGACACAGGGCCTGTTCTTCATCCTGCCAGCTCTGATATTGGCTGCTCCACCATCCCAGCCCTGATACAAGACCACTTTTTAATCCTTGGAAGTCCTAGTGTTGAACCCTGGTTCCAGTTCCCATCAATTCCTTGTCATGTTGAGGTAGCCATGTGACGGATTGTACTGTCCCTCAGCGGCATGCTTCAGGCTTAGAGTGGAAATGTGCACTATGTGCCTCCCTCCCCCCCCCCCCCCCTCACTCTTGTCTAGTGCTCATGGATGAAGAGAGGCAGCAGGGGGAAGGACTATCTGCCACATTTTCTTCTCTCTGGCCTCTTGTGTTGATTCTCGAGCTCATGCTCATTTTTGGTACCGATATCCCCTTAATAGAAGAGAGTGTGTGTGTGTGGGGGGGGGGGGGGGGCCCATTTTCCCCAGTCTGTTTCTGTACACAGCTGAGTGAAGATGCCTGGGCAAACATGGCTGTGTCCTTCACACAGGTTCTGCAGATGAGAGTTACTGGAAGCTCTGATAAGGTTTCTTAAGTACATGCCCTCTCTCCTTTCCTCTTCTGTGATCTCTGTGCCCAGCCTCCCCTTACTCTCTCCGCAAATAGAAGCTAATGGCTCCATTCAGGTTTTCTTTCAGATACCTTTATATTTCTGAGAATGAGAGTGATGTTATCATCTATACAGTACAAAAAGTGGTATATTTGCATAACAGTTGTAGAAGCCATTCCTTAAGACAAGCTGAACAGACAGATATCAGAAAGGATTCATTTTCAAACACATCCCAGTGGACTGTAGACCTCCTTAAGCGCTCTGATCTTAGCACCGTGCCTCGAGCATGCTCAAGTCCAGTTCTAGCTTTCTATTTGCAACCCAATACACTAAGAGGGAAAAAATACTAGGCTGCCTTTGGGATGCAATTTAGAAAACCAAGATTGGATCAAATTCTTCTAATACGAAGTTAGATTGTCTACAATGTTCCATATTTCTGTGGGTGTCTGACTCTTCCTAGAAGTCCTTTGCATCTTGTTACTCAAAGCTTCCTCTTATGTCTGTGGAGCTTGAAGACACTATGCCTAGTGGGTTCCCAGAGACAGAGAATGCAGACAGCGAACCTGCCCCTGACTTTAGTAACGCACGGTAGGTGATACTCCAGCTAAACAAACCAACCAAGGAAAAGTCAACTACCATTAGAAGAGATTGCCTACTTATTCAATTCTTGCTGTAAATGTGCCACGTCAATAAACTTTGGAAAAGAATTATGAAATATATATATACCCCGTGTGCATCTGTGTGTCATGTCCTCTTGTGGCCATTATGGACAGAGATGACAGCTTCTAGAACTTTGGGACCTGTCATGTAGTCTCTTGGTGCAAAGAGCAGAACAACCTTGGTCAACCTGTTCTGCTAACAGTAGTTAATATGCAGTCGATGTCAGGTTTTTTCTTTTATCCAGAAGGGGGGGGGGGGGGACCAAAACAAAAAACATTGAGCTCCTAACCATGTGATCAGCTTAAACTGGAAAAAGTGAACAAATACATAGAGAAATTGTGTTGCACAAATGTCCAAAATTCTAATTTTGAATATACCTGGGGGTGGGGTGGGGGGGGGGGGGGGTCTGCTTCTGTTGGGAAACCACCCTCTGCTATCATGAGCAGATGGTCAAGGTCCTTTCTCCAGCAGTATAGGTAGCTGTGAAAGCTTTCCAGAAATGAACTTGTTAGTTTTAAGTTTGCACTCTCTGAGTCCTCCAGAAGCCTGGGAGGTCTATAGGAAGAAGAGGGTTTTTTTTTTAAAGAAATCATCTTAGGGGGTCTTTTACTAAAGGTTAGCTCGAGTTATCTGCAGCTGATTCCTATGGGCCCTGCTGCAGATAATTTGAGCTAATCTTTAGTAAAAAGACTCCCTTAGTTCTCTGTGTTCTGCGGAAAGTACCTGATTACAGACAATACCAGCAAAGTGTCCCTGTTTTCTTACATATTTTAGAGGATCAAACAGGTAATAGGTGTTATTTGCCGCAGGGCCCCTTTTTATGCAGTTGGCACTGTGGCAGATAGAATGCGTTAACTGTTAGTAAACCACCCTGTTTATATTGGCCCTCAAGCCCAATCTGTATTTTTCCTAAATTTAAGACAGCTACTGAAGCCTGACATAGAATGATTGGGGTTCCAAACACAATATGAATGACTACTCCCTGGACACAGTGAAAGAGGTTGCTCAGTATTGGGGTGCTCAGCACCCACAATGCTGGCTCTATGGCCCTGAATGCTTGGGGAAGTCCGGTCCCCTCTCTCTCTCTCTCTCTCTCTCTCTCTCTAGATAGATAGATAGAGCTTTTCTAGCTTCTGTCTTCTTCCATCACCTAATTCATTTACCGTAAGGCGAAAGCTAATCCTACTCTGGATTTCAAGAACCTGTTCTTTAAAACGGGGTTTGGGGTGATACTCCGTGTATATTGGAAGAAAAGAGATGAGAGATTTGAATATCTCTGGCATAAATACATAGGAGGCAGGTCTTTTTCAAGTGAAAGGAAGCTCTGGAACAAGGGGGCATAGGATGAAGGTAACATAGTAGATGATGGCAGAAAAAGACCTGCACGGTCCATCCAGTCTGCCCAACAAGATAACTCATATTTGCTGCTTTTTGTGTATACCCTACTTTGATTTGTATCTGTGCTCTTCAGGGCACAGACCGTATAAGTCTGCCCAGCACTATCCCCGCCTCCCAACCACCGGCTCTGGCACAGGCACAGACCGTATAAGTCTGCCCAGCACTATCCTCACCTCCCCAGCCCTGCCTCCCAACCCTGGCTCTGGCACAGACCGTACAAGTCTGTCCAGCACTATCCCCGCCTCCCAACCACCAGTCCCGCTTCCCACCACCGGCTCTGGCACAGACCGTATAAGTCTGCCCAGCACTATCCCCACCTCCCAACCACCAGCCCCGCCTTCCGATCTTGACTAAGCTCCTGAGGATCCATTCCTTCAGCACAGGATTCCTTTATGCTTATCCCACGCATGTTTGAATTCCGTTACCATTCTCATTTCCACCACCTCCTGCAGGAGGGCATTCCAAGCATCCACTACTCTCTCCATGAAAAAATACTTCCTGACATTTTTCTTGAGTCTGCCCCCCTTCAATCTCATTTCATGTCCTCTCGTTCTACCATCTTCCCATCTCCGGAAAAGGTTCGTTTGCGGATTAATACCTTTCAAATATTTGAACGTCTGTATCATATCACCCCTGTTTCTCCTTTCCTCCAGAGTATACATGTTTAGTTCAGCAAGTCTCTTCTCATACGTCTTGTAACGCAAATCCCATACCATTCTCGTAGCTTTTCTTTG
Organism: Microcaecilia unicolor; assembly: GCF_901765095.1. Taxonomy (NCBI): domain Eukaryota; kingdom Metazoa; phylum Chordata; class Amphibia; order Gymnophiona; family Siphonopidae; genus Microcaecilia; species Microcaecilia unicolor. The sequence goes on along the minus strand of NW_021963071.1, from coordinate 237,471 downwards.
CACTGCTTCAATTCTTTTTACATCCTTAACAAGATACGGCCTCCAAAACTGAACACAAAACTCCAGGTGGGGCCTCACAAATGACTTATACAGGGGCATCAACACCCCCTTTCTTCTGCTGGTCACACCTCTCTCTATACAGCCTAACAACCTTCTAGCTACGGCCACCGCCTTATCACACTGTTTTGTCGCCTTCAAATCCTCAGATACTATCACCCCAAGATCCCTCTCTCCGCCCGTACCTATCAGACTCTCCCCGCCTAACACATACATCTCCCGTGAATTTCTATTCCCTAAGTGCATCACTTTGCATTTCTTCGCATTGAATTTTAATTGCCAAACCTTAGACCATTGTTCTAGCTTCCTCAGATCCTTTTTCATGTTTTCCACTCCCTCCCGGATGTCCACTCTGTTACAGATCTTAGTATCATCCGCAAATAGGTAAACTTTACCTTCTAACCCTTCGGCAAGGTCACTCACAAATATATTGAACAGAATCGGCCCCAGCACCGATCCCTGAGGCACACCACTACTCACCTTTCCCTCCTCCGAGCGAATTCCATTCACCACCACCCTCTGTCGTCTGTCCGTCAACCAGTTCCTAATCCAGATCACCACTTCAGGTCCTATCTTCAGCCCCTCCAGGGGATAGACTTAGGAAATACTTCACTATGAAAAGGGTGGTGGATATATATGAAATAACCTCCTTTTGTAGATGGTGGAGACGGAGACTGACTTTGTTTTTTTGGATATTATCTCCTCCCTATTCTGCTCCCCTTCTTGAATTCAGATACAAAGAACCTTATATTCTTGAAAAGTTTTAATGATGCCAACAGAAACTCACAAGGTCCAACGCTACAAGTGTTAGTGGCACAAGGAATTGGATTCGATACAACCATGTTTCAGCAGTGATGCCTGTGGCAGGAATCATACAGTCCAATATTGTCGTCACATTAAAATGTAGTGAGCTTCTATTTGTAGTCAACCAAGCCACAAAATACCAGTAAGCAGAAGTTGAGTGAAAGTACCTTGTGATTTTCTGTTTGGCATCATTAAAACTTTTCAAGGATATAAGGTTCTTTGACTTCATTTTTTGGATATTATCATCTCACTATTCTGCTCTCCAGAAGATAACATGATGATTTCTTCTTCCTTCCTTTATTTCCACTTCTGAATTCAAGAAAGCATGGGACAAGCACGTAGGATCTGTAAGGAAGACGAAGAGATGGTGGACAGAATGGTTGGGCAGACTTGATGGGCCATATGATCTTTATCTGCTATCATTTTCTCTGTTTCTATGTTAGTCTTGATTTTTCATCTCCAAAGCACACAATAAACCCACCTAGAGATGCCACTGTCAACATCATGATTTTAATTTCTCTTTGTTATTGGTTGGCCATGTCTTTAGAACCATAGTGATAAGGATGAACATGTAACGCAATACGTTATCAGGAGCTAAGCACAGAACCCAAGTCTGCTAACACTTTTGCTGAGGCTTATCCCTCAGTTTCCAGATCTGGATCAGGTTAGTGCCGTTGTCTGATCTTGGACAGATTCTGTCAGTGTAATCATTGGCTGGTTCATTTGAAGACGGGGCAGTGTATGAATAAGAACTCAGTCCCCGAACTGATATAGCAGGAGGTTGATAGCAACACTCCTTCTCAAAGAGAATGCTGACAGGCATAACAGGATATTGAAGAATGGATGTGAATAAAATTAACATGTGGGATAATCAAATCAAAATGGAAAGCCATAAAAAAAAAAAACCACCCAGGGCTTGTACAAGTACATTGGTGCCATAAGTTAGAGCAATGACAGGGAGGAGAGAGAACATGATGGAGGGTCCTTTTGGATGCAGACATTCCACAGCAAAACAAATAACCAGAGCCAGCTTCAAAGTTCCTGGATGCAGCTCCTCTGACTGGGGGCAAGGGGAGGATTTAAGCAGTTTTAGATTATGCATGTCATTATTCCAACCTTTGGCTCAGCTCCTGAATCCAGCAGAATTCAACTGGCTGGAAGAGAAGGCATTAGGTCTTTTAATAGCAGAGTCTAAAGGAATTTGTACATCATGCTGAATGTCAAGGGTTGTGAGAAGCAGTGTCTGTAGCTGTGACACGTCCCTCCATCTCTGGGTCACATACATGAGCGTGGAGTGCAAAGGTTGCACCTTGGATGAAAAAAGGAGATGAAAGAGGGAATTGAGCTCCCTGTACAAGCTCTCAGGAGCTGCCCAGTGACCATCCTGACATGTAGAACCAAGGAGCTGAGAAAAAATGGTTACACATTTTAGGGAACAAACATTATGCCAGCTAAAACCCTGACCACTTCAGCACACCTTATACCTTGTGCTCTGGGTGTTACTGGGAGATGTGCTTAAGGTAAGGGGGAATTTTTTTTGGCTTATAGGAAAAAGCAAAAACCCAAAAGAACTTCAGCTGGTCCTGTTCTCTATCACAAGGTAAGAATCAACTGGATGGTGTAAAGCGGGCTGAAGTCATTGAAGTAATTTTTTCCCACCAAACTGTGGGCCTGTCTTGTACGCCAAGCTCTGTAGTCAGTTTAACATGCACAAGCAGGTGCCTGGCCATGTGCAGAAAAGAGTTGACAGAGGGAAGCATATACATTTTTGGTTTCCTTTAAGGGTTCGCAAACTTTTAATTATTCTACTGAGCAAAATCTAAACACATTACTTTATCTCAGTGTATCATTGCCTAGATTTTTTTTTGCACAGAATGCCCCCAGGAGTAAATGATACACGAAGGCCCTTGAAGCAGGCAAGGACCAGAACTTTACAAGGGGAATTACACATCAAATGAAAAAGAATTCATGTGGAACTTTGTTTGCACCATGTACTGCTTCCCAACTTTTCTTCCTGCTCAGGCTAGATGGCTGCCTTCCCCCTCTCAGCAGCCTCACCCCTCACTAGGCTTCCATCTCTCTTCTCCGCAGGTTCAACCCCCAGTTGTCTCTGGCCCCTCTCTGGGTGGAAACTTAAGCTATATTTCTCCCCCTCTACCTGTCCCCAGCAAGACCCTACAATTCTTTCGTCATCCCTCTTTCTCAGACTCCCCCTCAGCACAACATACCCATCGTAACCTCCCCCATCCTTGCACCCGAAGTCCCCCACACCCCCATAGTGTGCTCTCAACCCTCAAAGCACCAACACATAGCTGTCTCTCTGCCCATCTTTTATTACAACAGGCCCCTTGCACAGCCACCCCATAGCACTTTCTCACCCAATTCATGCACTGCCGTCCCCATAGCTTTTTTTCTCCTAAATCATCACCCCCCCCCCCCCCTGCCATTTTGGCACATACTCTGAGATTGACCTCTCTCTGGCACACACTTCTTGCTCTTTCCCTCACATACAGTGGGGGAAATAAGTATTTGATCCCTTGCTGATTTTGTAAGTTTGCCCACTGACAAAGACATGAGCAGCCCATAATTGAAGGGTAGGTTATTGGTAACAGTGAGAGATAGCACATCACAAATTAAATCCGGAAAATCACATTGTGGAAAGTATATGAATTTATTTGCATTCTGCAGAGGGAAATAAGTATTTGATCCCCCACCAACCAGTAAGAGATCTGGCCCCTACAGACCAGGTAGATGCTCCAAATCAACTCGTTACCTGCATGACAGACAGCTGTCGGCAATGGTCACCTGTATGAAAGACACCTGTCCACAGACTCAGTGAATCAGTCAGACTCTAACCTCTACAAAATGGCCAAGAGCAAGGAGCTGTCTAAGGATGTCAGGGACAAGATCATACACCTGCACAAGGCTGGAATGGGCTACAAAACCATCAGTAAGACGCTGGGCGAGAAGGAGACAACTGTTGGTGCCATAGTAAGAAAATGGAAGAAGTACAAAATGACTGTCAATCGACAAAGATCTGGGGCTCCACGCAAAATCTCACCTCGTGGGGTATCCTTGATCATGAGGAAGGTTAGAAATCAGCCTACAACTACAAGGGGGGAACTTGTCAATGATCTCAAGGCAGCTGGGACCACTGTCACCACGAAAACCATTGGTAACACATTACGACATAACGGATTGCAATCCTGCAGTGCCCGCAAGGTCCCCCTGCTCCGGAAGGCACATGTGACGGCCCGTCTGAAGTTTGCCAGTGAACACCTGGATGATGCCGAGAGTGATTGGGAGAAGGTGCTGTGGTCAGATGAGACAAAAATTGAGCTCTTTGGCATGAACTCAACTCGCCGTGTTTGGAGGAAGAGAAATGCTGCCTATGACCCAAAGAACACCGTCCCCACTGTCAAGCATGGAGGTGGAAATGTTATGTTTTGGGGGTGTTTCTCTGCTAAGGGCACAGGACTACTTCACCGCATCAATGGGAGAATGGATGGGGCCATGTACCGTACAATTCTGAGTGACAACCTCCTTCCCTCCGCCAGGGCCTTAAAAATGGGTCGTGGCTGGGTCTTCCAGCACGACAATGACCCAAAACATACAGCCAAGGCAACAAAGGAGTGGCTCAGGAAGAAGCACATTAGGGTCATGGAGTGGCCTAGCCAGTCACCAGACCTTAATCCCATTGAAAACTTATGGAGGGAGCTGAAGCTGCGAGTTGCCAAGCGACAGCCCAGAACTCTTAATGATTTAGAGATGATCTGCAAAGAGGAGTGGACCAAAATTCCTCCTGACATGTGTGCAAACCTCATCATCAACTACAGAAGACGTCTGACCGCTGTGCTTGCCAACAAGGGTTTTGCCACCAAGTATTAGGTCTTGTTTGCCAGAGGGATTAAATACTTATTTCCCTCTGCAGAATGCAAATAAATTCATATACTTTCCACAATGTGATTTTCCGGATTTAATTTGTGATGTGCTATCTCTCACTGTTACCAATAACCTACCCTTCAATTATGGGCTGCTCATGTCTTTGTCAGTGGGCAAACTTACAAAATCAGCAAGGGATCAAATACTTATTTCCCCCACTGTACGCTCTCCCCCCCCCCCCCCCACTCTACCCGAACCTCATGAAGCATAGCCTCCCACAGGTGCATACTCTTTCAGTTCTCTCACCCCCAACACAACCCCCAAGCTTAGCCTCTCTCTTCCTACCCTGTCTTCCTCACAGCACACAGTCCTATCATTCTCTACCCCCCCCCCCCCCCAGGTACAGGCTTCCCTTAGGCGCACACACAGTCCTCCCCAAGGATACTCCTTTAGCTTTTTACCCCCAGCACAACCCCCCCCCCCCCACACACACACACACACATTTGCTCCACAAGCTTAACCCTCTTTCCCTCCCCTCCCCCCCGGGGCACACCTCTGTCCCAGCTGTGGGACAAACTATTTCAACCTACCCCTGGAGCCTAATCCATAAATGTAGAGGAGAAAAGCAGCTGCATGTCAGAGGCCACATCTGAGCAGTACACCAAGTCCTGTGGTTCAAATCCTGCCATTGGCCCTGAGCAATAGACGAGGAGGAGACACAGCTTGACGTGCAGCTAGGGGGTAAGTTTAAAATATTAGAAACAGTTTGCTGAAGGGCCTGTGAAGGTGTAGGGAAAGAGGAGCTAATCTGTTTGCCATGAAGGTGGGGGAAGGAACCATGCGAATCACCAGCTGCCTCCTGGTCCCTCTGCAGAATTGTGCGCATATTCTGCAATGCGCAGCGATGCAGAATTCCCATAGGACACGTATATTGCGTCTGTATGTGCTGTCTTTTTGTATTGACACACTTGCCTGAATGCTGACTGGAAATGTAAATGTGTGTGAATTTTGTCTCTACTTGGTTGCTGTTTATTTATGCATTCTTGTATCCCACTGTTATCCAAAAACAAGTTTCGGTTCAAAGTGGCTTACAGCTTACATATTAGGTGAGGATCACAATGGTATTTCCATTTTTACATGAAAGTTTCTTTGATAGTCTGTATATATGTCTATAGAATTTTGGGGGAGGTAGGATTTTCAGAAATGTATTTTCAGGTGGTTAGGACACTGTTTTATATAGTTGTCTGAAGGTTATTACTGAGGTGATTTGTAGAGGTTGGGACGTTGATTTTGAGGATGTAGGCTGGTGATTTCTGTAGTCATCTGTAAGGTATTGATGAAGTGTTTTCAAGACCACCACACCAACCAGCAAGCCCAAGCCCAATCCCAACCAACATTGCACCTCCACAAGAGTTTGTCCCACTCCTAACAAATCTACCTCATCATAGTTCATGGTGCTTCTTGTGGCTTTTAGTATTATCTCCAATTCAGAAAAGAAATGAAAACGTACCTTTTCAAAACATTCTATAGCTAATCACATATGAAACCTGAGTTCCACCATTTGGAGCCCAGGTAGCTAAATCCTGCTGTGTAGATTCTTTTTCTCCGAGGACAAGCAGGCTGCTTGTTCTCACGACTGGGTGACGTCCGCGGCAGCCCCCACCAACCGGAAATAAGCTTCGCGGGACGGTCGACACGCAGGGCACGCCCACCGCGCATGCGCGGCCGTCTTCCCGCCCGTGCGCGACCGCTCCCGCCAGTTACTTTTTTTCCGCGACTGAGAGAGTTGTGTTTTCCCCTCTCTCTCGTTTCAGCCGCCGGATTTTTTCGACCGCGTTTACGCGGATCGTCGCTTTTTGGCCTGTTCGGCCTCTTCTTCTTCTTCTTTCTCTTTTCAAAAAAAAAAAAAAAAAAAAAGAATTTTGCGCGTGTGGAGCACGCGCTCCTTCTTTTCCCTCGCTTTCTAGCGGGGACGCCTCGTTGCGGCCTAGTGGCCGCTCGGTCGGTTTCAGTTTTCGTGGTGTGATTTTAGCCACCATTGCCGACTTTGACTTCGCCGACGCGATTTTTCCGTCGATGTCCTCGAAGGTCCCGAGTGGATTTAAAAAGTGTGGTCGCTGCGGCCGGCCGATCTCGCAGACCGACACCCACGCTTGGTGCCTCCAGTGCCTCGGGCCGGAGCACAATCTCAAGTCGTGCGTTTTGTGTCTCGGTCTCCGGAAACGGACTCAGGTTGCGAGGCAAGTTCTGCGGGACCGTCTTTTTGGAACTTGCGCCGGCCCCCTCGACGTCGACCTCGACGGCATCGGTATCGAAGACCGGTTCTTCGGTACCGGTATCGATGCCCGAGACATCGGCACCGATGGCAGCGACCCCAGGAGAACAGGTCCCGTCGGCCCGCCGGTCCGCCGGCGAGAGTGGGGTAGAGAGACCGCGTGGGCAGTCGGCCCCGGTCACTCCCTCAACTCGTGAGCCACGGGACCGACCCTGTCGGACCCGGTACCCCGAGACCGAGGGGGATCGACCTCCTCCTCCTCCATGCCCTCCGGCACCGGTGACGTGCACCGGAAAAAAGACAAGAAGCGCCGTCACCGGGAGCCCTCGGTGCACCCTGAAGAGGAGTCGACGCCGAAGCGTCATCGCAGAGAGGAGAGATCTCCGTCGGTGGTGGAGGTACCGACGCGTCGGGGTTCCGGCACCTCGGTGCCGTCTCCTGGCCCCCAGCAGCTTCCGGCACCGACACCCTTACCGGCCCCACCGCCTTTCCCGGCAGCGGGCCTGGACGAGTGCCTCAGAGCCATCCTTCCGGGGATCCTGGAAGGGCTGATGCGCCAGGCTGTGCCGGCGCCGGGGGTGCTTGCGCCCTCGGCGCCGATGACTGTGGCGCCGGCGAGCTCTAGCCCGGCGCCGGGGCAGTCGACACCGCCGCCGCTTGCGGTGCCGGTCTCGACAGCCACGCAGGTGGAGTCCCCGTCGACGTCGATGGAGGGAGCTCCGTCCCCGCCGGCGCGGGAGTCCACCGCTCGACGACACCGAGACCTCGGTGCCTCGACGTCGAGCCGGGCCCGGTACCGGACGCAGCTACATGAGCTAATGTCCGATACCGAGGATGAGGACTCGTGGGGGGAAGAGGAGGACCCGAGATATTTCTCCTCAGAGGAGTCTACGGGCCTTCCCTCGGACCCCACGCCGTCACCGGAGAGGAAGCTCTCACCTCCTGAGAGTCTCTCCTTTGCCTCCTTTGTGCGGGATATGTCTATAAGCATTCCCTTTCCCGTGGTCTCTGTGGAAGAGCCGAGGGCCGAGATGCTCGAGGTCCTCGACTATCCATCACCACCTAGAGAGTCCTCCACGGTACCGCTGCACAATGTCCTGAAGGAGACGCTGCTCCGGAACTGGGTGCGACCACTAACTAATCCCACCATTCCCAAGAAAGCAGAGTCCCAGTACAGGATCCACTCTGACCCAGAGCTCATGCGGCCCCAGTTGCCCCATGACTCAGCGGTCGTGGATTCTGCTCTCAAGAGGGCACGGAGTTCGAGGGATACCGCCTCGGCGCCCCCGGGGCGGGAGTCTCGCACTCTGGACTCATTTGGGAGGAAGGCCTACCAATCCTCCATGCTCGTGACCCGCATCCAATCTTACCTGCTCTATATGAGCATCCACATGCGGACCAATGTGCAACAGCTGGCGGACCTGGTCGATAAGCTCCCGCCGGAGCAGTCCAGGCCTTATCAGGAGGTGGTCAGGCAGCTGAAGGCGTGCAGAAAGTTCCTGTCCAGGGGGATTTTTGACACCTGTGACGTGGCATCTCGTGCTGCGGCCCAAGGTATAGTGATGCGCAGGCTCTCATGGCTGCGTGCCTCTGACCTGGACAACCGCACCCAGCAGAGACTGGCTGACGTCCCTTGCCGGGGGGATAACATTTTCGGTGAGAAGGTCGAGCAGATGGTGGACCAACTGCATCAGCGGGAAACCGCTCTCGACAAGCTCTCCCACCGGGCGCCTTCAGCACCCGCCCCCACGGGTGGGCGTTTTTCCCGGGCACGGCAGGCTGCACCCTATTCTTTTGCAAAGCGTAGGTACAACCAGCCGGCCCGAAGGCCTCGCCAGGCACAGGGACAGCCCCAGCGCGCTCGTTCTCGTCAACAGCGTGCGCCTAAGCAGCCCCCTGCGCCTCCACAGCAAAAGCCGGGGACGGGCTTTTGACTGGATCCACGGGAACATAGCCGCCCTACAAGTGTCCGTACCGGACGATCTGCCGGTCGGAGGGAGGTTAAAATTTTTTCACCAAAGGTGGCCTCTCATAACCTCCGACCAGTGGGTTCTCCAAATAGTGCGGTGCGGATACGCCCTGAATTTGGCCTCCCTGCCTCCAAATTGTCCTTCGGGAGCTCAGTCTTTCAGCTCCCTTCACAAGCAGGTACTTGCAGAGGAACTCTCCGCCCTTCTCAGCGCCAATGCGGTCGAGCCCGTACCACCCGGGCAGGAAGGGCAGGGATTCTATTCCAGGTACTTCCTTGTGGAAAAGAAAACAGGGGGGATGCGTCCCATCCTAGACCTGAGAGACCTGAACAAATTCCTGGTCAAAGAAAAGTTCAGGATGCTTTCCTTGGGCACCCTTCTGCCAATGATTCAGAAAAACGATTGGCTATGTTCCCTGGATTTAAAGGACGCATACACTCACATCCCGATACTGCCAGCTCACAGACAGTATCTCAGATTCCGCCTGGGCGCACGGCACTTTCAGTATTGTGTGCTGCCCTTTGGGCTCGCCTCTGCCCCACGAGTGTTTACAAAGTGCCTCGTGGTGGTGGCGGCGTATCTACGCAAGCTGGGAGTGCACGTGTTCCCATATCTCGACGATTGGCTGGTCAAGAGCACCTCGGAGGCAGGAGCCCTCCGGTCCATGCAGTGCACTATTCAACTTCTGGAGCTGCTGGGGTTTGTGATAAATTACCCAAAGTCCCATCTCCAGCCTACTCAGTCTCTGGAATTCATAGGAGCGCTGCTGAATACCCAGACGGCTCAGGCCTACCTTCCCGAAGCGAGGGCTACCAATCTCTTGGCCCTGGCTTCGCAGACCAGAGCGTCTCAGCAGGTCACAGCTCGGCAGATGTTGAGACTTCTGGATCATATGGCCTCCACAGTTCATGTGACTCCCATGGCTCGTCTTCACATGAGATCTGCTCAATGGACCCTAGCTTCCCAGTGGTTTCAAGCCACCGGGAATCTAGAAGATGTCATCCGCCTCTCCACCAGTTGCCGCACTTCACTGCTCTGGTGGACCATCCGGACCAATTTGACCCTGGGACGTCCATTCCAAATTCCGCAGCCCACGAAAGTGCTGACGACGGATGCATCTCGCCTGGGGTGGGGAGCCCATGTCGATGGGCTCCACACTCAGGGTCTGTGGTCCCTCCAGGAAAAGGATCTGCAGATCAACCTCCTGGAGCTCCGAGCGATCTGGAACGCACTGAAGGCTTTCAGAGATCGGCTGTCCTGTCAAATTATCCAAATTCGGACAGACAATCAGGTTGCAATGTATTACGTCAACAAGCAGGGGGGCACCGGATCTCGCCCCCTGTGCCAGGAGGCCGTCGGGATGTGGCGTTGGGCGTGTCGGTTCGGCATGCTCCTCCAAGCCACGTACCTGGCAGGCGTAAACAACAGTCTGGCCGACAGACTGAGCAGAGTCATGCAACCGCACGAGTGGTCGCTCCATGCCAGAGTGGTACGCAAGATCTTCCGAGCGTGGGGCACCCCCTCGGTGGACCTTTTCGCCTCTCAGACCAACCACAAGCTGCCTCTGTTCTGTTCCAGACTTCAGGCACACGGCAGGCTAGCGTCGGATGCCTTTCTCCTCCATTGGGGGACCGGCCTCCTGTATGCTTATCCTCCCATACCTTTGGTGGGGAAGACCTTACTGAAGCTCAAGCAAGACCGCGGCACCATGATTCTGATCGCGCCCTTTTGGCCCCGCCAGATCTGGTTCCCTCTTCTTCTGGAGTTGTCCTCCGAAGAACCGTGGAGATTGGAGTGTTTTCCGACTCTCATTTCGCAGAACGACGGAGCGTTGCTGCACCCCAACCTCCAGTCTCTGGCTCTCACGGCCTGGATGTTGAGGGCGTAGACTTCACTGCGTTGGGTCTGTCTGAGGGTGTCTCCCGGGTCTTGCTTGCCTCTAGGAAGGATTCCACTAAAAAGAGTTACTTTTTCAAGTGGAGGAGGTTTGTCGTGTGGTGTGAGAGCATGGCCCTAGAACCTCGTTCTTGCCCTGCACAGAACCTGCTTGAATACCTTCTGCACTTATCAGAGTCTGGCCTCAAGACCAACTCAGTAAGGAATCACCTTAGTGCGATTAGTGCTTACCATTATCGTGTGGAAGGAAAAGCCATCTCTGGAGAGCCTTTAGTCGTTCGATTCATGAGAGGCTTGCTTTTGTCAAAGCCCCCTATCAAGCCTCCTGTTGTGTCATGGGATCTCAACGTCGTCCTCACCCAGCTGATGAAACCTCCTTTTGAGCCACTGAATACCTGCCATCTGAAGTACTTGACCTGGAAGGTCATTTTCTTGGTGGCAGTTACTTCAGCTCGTAGGGTCAGTGAGCTTCAAGCCCTAGTAGCTCATGCTCCATATACCAAATTTCATCACAACAGAGTAGTGCTCCGCACCCACCCAAAGTTCCTGCCGAAGGTGGTGTCGGAGTTCCATCTTAACCAGTCAATTGTCTTGCCAACATTCTTCCCCAGGCCGCATACCCGCCCTGCTGAACGTCAGTTGCACACATTGGACTGCAAGAGAGCATTGGCCTTCTACTTGGAGCGGACACAGCCCCACAGACAGTCCGCCCAATTGTTTGTTTCTTTCGACCCTAACAGGCTAGGGGTCGCTGTCGGGAAACGCACCATCTCCAATTGGCTAGCAGATTGCATTTCCTTCACTTACGCCCAGGCTGGGCTGACTCTTGAGGGTCATGTCACGGCTCATAGTGTTAGAGCCATGGCAGCGTCAGTGGCCCACTTGAAGTCAGCCACTATTGAAGAGATTTGCAAGGCTGCGACGTGGTCATCTGTCCACACATTCACATCACATTACTGCCTCCAGCAGGATACCCGACGCGACAGTCGGTTCGGGCAGTCGGTGCTGCAGAATCTGTTTGGGGTGTAAATCCAACTCCACCCTCCAGGACCCGAATTTATTCTGGTCAGGCTGCACTCTCAGTTAGTTGTTCTTCGTAGGTCAATTTCTGTTGTTTCCTCGCCGTTGCGAGGTTCAATTGACCTGGGTTCTTGTTTTGAGTGAGCCTGAGAGCTAGGGATACCCCAGTCGTGAGAACAAGCAGCCTGCTTGTCCTCGGAGAAAGGGTATGATACATACCTGTAGCAGTTGTTCTCCGAGGACAGCAGGCTGATTGTTCTCACCTTCCCTCCCTCCTCCCCTTTGGAGTTGTGTATTTCATATTTTTTGCTAGTCATTCAACTGGCGGGAGCGGTCGCGCACGGGCGGGAAGACGGCCGCGCATGCGCGGTGGGCGTGCCCTGCGTGTCGACCGTCCCGCGAAGCTTATTTCCGGTTGGTGGGGGCTGCCGCGGACGTCACCCAGTCGTGAGAACAATCAGCCTGCTGTCCTCGGAGAACAACTGCTACAGGTATGTATCATACCCTTTACAGTTGGGTAGCTGAAGTAGGTAGCCTCTATGAAACCATCTATCAGGTTTAGCATGTATTCAGGTGCCATTCCAAATAGTATTTTGAAAATGAGGGTACTCGCTTTGAATAGTAGTCTTGCTTTGATTGGCAACCAGTGCAATGTTTTGAGTACTGGAGTTGCTCTTTCATACGTCGACTTCTTGAATAACAGTCTTGCTTCTGTGTTTTAGACTGTTTGGAGCAATTTTAGTGTGGTTTCTTTGCACCCTACGTATGCTATGTTGCAGTAGTCTAGTTGTGATAGTATTGTCGATTATACCATTATCCGGAACAATTGTCTGAGAAAATTGTCTCTTATCCTTCTCAGTTTCCATAGTGTTTTGATGTTAGTGCTGAGATGCTTGTCGAGAATAATTCCTAGTATTTTTAGTTGTGTTTCAATTTGGAATGGTTGATGGTCTATTGTGAAGTTTTGGTAAGATGTTTACATGCATGTGTTCTCGGAATGGCCTCTGTGTGTGTGTACATGTGTCTGCATGGACAGTGTTCAAATGTGTGCATGCCTGAGTGCATGTATGTTCTCTGCATGAAGATTAATATGTGCATGCCATGCATGGACTTTGACTGGCTAGGTGTCCCTGAGGACTGAGTTGAGAACCCCTGATGTAGAGAAAACATACACGCATACATTCAGTTTTTCAGGATATCCACAATGAATATGAATGAGATACATTTGCATGCCCTACCTGCATTCTACGCAAATCTGACTAGCTAGGTGTGTCTCGAGGACTGGGTTGAGAACCCCTGCTCTACATGATGCCGACTCTGTATGTATGTAAACGTTGCATTCTGCATGGACACAATAGGTATAGTTTGTAACATAACATAGTAGATGACAGCAGAAAAAGACCTTATCGTGAAGGTAATCATGTAACCCTTTTGGTGCACTAGGCATGTAAATGGACTCATAAACTTAGGTCATGCCTAAAAGCACATGCTATGAAACTCTGCGGCAGCTTCCACTGTGTAAGTGCACCCAAGAGCAGAGTCACGATTTACATGCGTAAACACAAGGCACATATTATAGAGCCTTTTCAGAACCTTCAGATTTGAATACTGGAAGAGATAAGACTTAGGGTAATTAAGGATGGTATTATTGAGCAGTGACTGAAAGATATTTTTTAATTTGTTTTTATATACTGTTTTGGGTAGGGACTAGATGACTTTTATTATGTAGATTTTGTTGTGAGCCCCCCCAAAATGTTGAGATTTATTTATTTACATTATTTGATAACCGGATCAAACATTTACTCTTTCTGTAAAGCAGGCACAAAGTCCGCACCTTTAATTGGCAGAATTGCCGCTGGATTTGTGCTAATCTATATATATAAAAGGCACCACCAACGTTCTAATGAAGCCTATCTTCCGGTTTGCATGGTGGTGTAGATATGTAGATATCCGGTTTTCCCCATGAGTGTCTGGCCTGCCCTCGAGGGCGGAGCACTGACACTCATGGGGAAAACAACGAATGACAACCACATCCACACTACAGGGGCAGGAGTATTCCCTACTCCTCCCCTGGCCTACAAAGCAACCCTCACTGCCCCCCCCCCAAACAAAACACCCAGAAGCCAAGCCCCAACCCCCCCCTTCGCCCCATCACACAACCCCCTACCCCCCCTCACAGCATCACAGAAGCTCCTCCCCCTGCCACATCAACAAACCCCCTAGGAGCGGCTCCAGAGACGAAAGTCCCCCCCAAGTCCCTCTCCCAAGTCGCTGCCGCTCCCCCCTCTCCCTCCGCCCAGCAACTTTCCTACCAGTCCCGCCCACACACCCACCCAACAGACCTGCCGTGCCGCTCCAATCTACTACTACTACTACTTAGCATTTCTATAGCGCTACTAGGGTTACGCAGCGCTGTACAAGTTAAAACATGGGGAAGGACAGTCCCTGCTCAAGAGAGCTTTACAATCTCTGCCCGAAGCAGCAGTACTGGACCAACAAAAAAAAAAATCAGCTGTTTACACGAAGCAGGCACGGCACCGCTGGCAGCCCATCAGGATTGCCTGTTGGCTCTGCAGCCGCTCCTCTCGCCTCTCACGTCACTCCTATGGGGCCCTTCTCCAGGGGCAGTTACGTTGAGGCGCAAGGACCGGCTGCACAGCCAATTGCCACTCCTGATGGCCTCCTGCGGTGCCTCGCCTGCTTCGTACAAACAGCTAATGCTGTTTTTGTACCGCCGCTACTGCTGCTTCGGCCACACATCGGACCTGCTGCCGCCTCTGTGGATGGAGAGAGGGGGGAGCAGCGGTGGCGACTTGGGAAGGGGAGGGGGACAGTGGCTGTGCAGACATCCGGGGGGGGCAGCGGCCGACATCGGGGGGGGGGGGGAAGCGGTGCTCGCGCCCGTTTCATTGCTCTCTGAAACAGGCCTTTCACACTAGTATTTTATAAACTCACATAGACGCATGTTATAAAATTAACCCGTGTGTGTGGTCTCAGTGATCGATGTCCATGCAGAATGAAGGGGTATATCTAGTTCTATGTTAAACCGCGAAGCCCCTGACTCGACATAAGACCATTCTTTCCAAGATCTGTCTTCCGCGACCTAGTGCAATCACTCGTACTCAGTCACCTGGACTACTGCAACTCACTATACGCAGGCTGAAAAGAGCAAATACTGAGGAAACTTCAAACAGCCCAGAATACAGCAGCCAGACTCATCTTCGGAAAACCAAAATACGAAAGTGCAAAACCCTTGCGTGAGAAACTACACTGGCTCCCACTCAAGGAACGTATCACTTTTAAAGTATGCACCTTAGTCCACAAAATCATCCACGGTGAAGCCCCTTTCCTCAATCTCCACTTCCCTAAGTGCAAAGGCATAAAATACAAAGTACTGCACGCATCCACCTTCTCCTATATGAGCACGCAGTTCTGGAATACACTACCACGCAACCTGAAAATGATCTACGAACTAACCGACTTCCACAAACTAATGAAGACTCATCTCTTTGAGAAAATTTATTGCAAGGATCAAAACACATGAAGTCTATACACACTAATAGAAATGCATCAATACACTCTCTTCTGAATTTCTCTTACCCCGTATTTCCACCACACTTCAAACTCCACCCACAGATAAAATTGTACTACTCTAATGTTCTCTTGTTACTATTATATCGCCTTATCAATTCCCCCGTGTTACATTCCATTGTTCTACTCCCCATTGACATTTTGACTTTGTCTTCGCATAATTCTTCACAATGTAACCCATAATCTTACTGTAACAAATTGTATTTCCATCATTCGTATCGTATTGTAAGCCACACTGAGCCCGCAAATAGGTGGGAAAATGTGGGATACAAATGCAATAAATAAATATAGGGGTCTGATATTTGTTTGAGGGATGTCACCAAGCTCTACTGCCCCAATATTAAAGTGCATTTGTAATTCTGAGCAATTACTATATCGTGAGTTGTTGTTTTTTTATTTCTCAGCAATATGTGACTTTACCCATGAATACAACAGGGGATGCTGCTGGCTGCTTTCCTGCTTCTGACTGTGGACTGAATTATTTAAATAAATAAAATTGATAGCACTTCTGCTTTAAGATCATTTTTCTCTTTCTCCCCTGTGTTTTATTTTTTAATGCATCTCCTTTTCCCCCCATTCATTATCAACAGCCTTGTTTCTAAAGAAAGTCCTTCCAGTTGCCACCGATGGCACCGGGCTGCCTTCCCACCACATCCTGCAGAAGCCGCTCCAAATATATCAGGGAAAGAATAATCTGACATGGCCGTTTAAGTGACAAGAAGGAGCTAATTGGAGACAGGTTCAGCACAGCACAGGCAGACTGTCCTAGCCCTTATAACTCACCATTACGAGCCACCTGGCACCATTCTGAGCCTGTTAACACTAATGTGCATGTGTTTTATCACCGGGGTACCTGGTACTTCTCTGCGCTCCAGTGTGCCTTCAACAACGCTCCCTGTGAAAGAAGTCCCAGAGCTCATTAACATTATCTCTCATACTGGCTTAGGCCTTTCTGCTTAGGCCTCTTGCTGGCTTTTTAGCATAACGAACATTAAACTGTGTCAGGGACCTAATGACTCGCGGCTGCAATAATGTTGACAGTTGGGCAAGAGCCCTTGCTCTTCTGGCTTAAGTATTTCTTTGCTAATAGCGATGTCAGCCTAGGCTGTCCCCAGGGAGGCTGGTGCCTATTTAGTGTGGGTGGTGGTGTGGGGCCCTCCTGGCCTTTGCCACCAGATCCCGCGCTTCACCCAGTTCAGAATCAGTCAATACTGTGAAAAGTGCTGTTCTAATGCATTCTGGGACATCACTTGTCTTTTCCCATTAGGACTGGAAATGGCAGAGTACACCGGACTGAATTTCAAAAACTCAAGCATGGCCTGTCAGGTACCTTCTTTCATTAGATGAACAACACACGAGAAACCTAGAGCTCATCTTATTTGTTAAGAGTCTTCTCTGACATTTTCGGGCCCTGCGTTTAGATGACATATTTGTGTGGAATCCTGGAGGTAATGTGACATCACAGAGCTTTGACGTACTAGCAGGGAATAGTGTGACGTCACAGACTATCTCAAAGATTCTATTCTGATACCAGGCTTAATCTTTGAGATAGTGCAGTCAGAAAGCCTGGGTATAAGTGAAGGAAATGCAGTCTGATTAGACAATTAGTATGAGGTTCATTTTTGACACAGAAAAATGTCCAAAAAAAGTACAAAGCAGCAGATGGACGTTTTGCAAAAAAAAAAAAAAAAAACTCATCCAAACCAATATTTTCAAAACTCATTTTAAGACGTTTTTCTATGCCGTTTGTAAGCCTGCTCTAGTCCCACCCAAAACACGCCTCCAACACATCCCCTTGAGATTTAGACAATTTGGCAGTTTTTCTGCTATAATGGAACATTGTAAAAACATCCAGGGCAAAAAGAATAGGACGCTTTTGGCTAGACCTGTTTCAATAACGACTAAGTTCCAAACAGGTGCCAAAACCAGATGACCACTGAAAGGCTAAAGACATGACCCAGCCCCCTAAGAGGTGAAAGTGACAGTATGTACCAGGCTGTATGACAGGTGCAGATATAATGACCATTCCTCTTAAAGCAGCAAGCAGGTGGCCAACTGATCATTGAAAGCCTTTAGAGCATTCCATAATGCTCTCTGCTTGATAAATTTCTGGAGCAGAGTTTATCCTGGTGGACCACAAGCCCTGAGAGTGAGCTGGGGAGCTCATGTATATCGAGCCAGGTCGATTGTGGATTCCAACTTATCTTTTCTCTTAAGATTTTGGAAAAAATCATATTCGTACAACTCTCCTCCTTTGCCGATAAGTCTCTTGCCCTCCATCCTAAACAGTTCGATCATACAGAAACTGTTCTTGCTGCTGTACTTAATGAAGTTCATGGATAAACACGTGGTTCTCGCTGTTTCTCTGGATCTTTCAGCTGCATTGTGATCTTATGGATCATTCCCTCTTGTTGTCTAGTCTCTCTTCTCTGCTGTAATTGCCTATGGCTCATGTTGATCTATGCTTACTGTACATCGCCTTGAGTGAATTCCTTCAAAAAGGCGGTAAATAAATCCTAATAAATAAATACATTCTTTAGTAGTTGGAACATAAGGATAGAGCCGGGTGGACTTCTTTTTTTTGAACTCTGGCGTTTCTGGGACATAGACTGGAGAAGGGCTTTCAAGAATGGTACAAGTGTATTTTATTAGTGACCCAACACGGGCTGTGTTTCAGCGTAAAACAATGCCTGCCTCAGGGGTCAATTCAGAATATCAACACTAATAGTGCAAGGTGTTGCTCGGGATATAGTACACAGTATAATAACAGTTTGGTCTGGTGATAGAGAGGTAAAGTTTCTATGCACAGGAAACCACCATGTAATCACACCAAAACATGGGCGGTTTTCTCCGCATGGAAACTTTGAGACAACAAAGTTCAAAGCTTGAAACTGACTCTTCATCACCACAGCAGACTGAGTATTCTGTTTTATTTAGATTAATGGTAATTAAATCAAATGTTTTTAATTTCTGGAAGCAGCAGTTTTAGGCTTCAAAACCTATAATGAGTGCATTAGAAATGGCAAAAATTGATTATTGTAATGTATTGTTTCACTAGTCCCTTGGTGAAACCCTGGTACATCTCCAGTTACAAGAAGATACGATGGCACATAGTTATATGAGCAAATGCTTTAGTATTTACCAAAATATGTTGGTTCCCTTTCAAAAAGCAAGCAAAGTTTAAAGAATCTGTTGTTATTTATAAATGCTGGCGCAAGCTAGCATCAGTTTACTTTTTTAATCTATTAGAATTTCATAAACCAAACTGTGCCCTTCATTCCTCTCAACAAGACTCATTAGCAATTCCATCAGCATCTGAAGTTGAGCGATCCTCTGCTAGGAATTTATCATTCTGGTGTTATGCTCCATTGTTATGGAACAAATTAGTGTCGGAGATCTCGAGCGAGATTAATCTGTTATCGCTCCACAAGTGGCTGTAAACTTGGTTCTTTACTCAAGCTTACCCAGACTAGTTGGATTTTAGAGTTTGAACTCCAATTTGGAAAAGGCGTATAATTAAAGTATGTTGCATTCAGGTACAGAGTAGGCGTTTTCCAGTCCCCTGAGGGTTTACAATCTAAGGGGCCTTCTAACTAAGCAGTGCAAAAATGTGGCCAGCACTGTTGTTAGCACGTGGGTTTCCCACGAATGGTTGCATTTGTAGCTTTTTCCGTCATGGCCATGTGCTAATCTTCCAATAAGCACATGGTCATTACCACAGGAGCCCTTACAGACACCTATTTTGTAGGCGTTAAGGGTTGCCGTGCTAACACCATGCTAATTGCGCGCCAAAAAGCACTGCCATGGGGTGTGTTAAGGCATCTCACAGTCAGTGCAAGCTAATCCCATGCTAAAAAATCATTTTTATTTTTTAGAACGGGAAGCATGTCAATGGATAGTAGGTATGTCCTGTGTTAATTGGGTAGTGCGGGCATATTTGCATGCCAGTCGGCATGAACTAGTGCCTACCGCGGCTTAGTAAGAGGGCCACTAAGCTTGAACCTGAGACAATGGAAGGTGAAGTGACTTGCCCAAGGTCACATGGAGTATCAGCCTTTTGCCTGCCCTGTGTTCTCTCACTATTAGGTGCCCTAGAGGAAATTTCAACCTACCACCCCTTCCCCTGCCTCCTCAGTTACCTTTCAGACTCCCCTCAGGCTTTTAAGAGGTAAGCTCAGTAATCATTATTACCCTGATTCATTCCACCCAGTGTGATCCTGTAAAAATGTGAAACTGGCTATCACGCTTTTAAATATTAAACAGGTACAAGTATGGGTTGATGGTTCTTTGAGTTCCTGGAGGAAAAGTCCATAGTCTGCTATTGAGACAGATATGGGGAAGACACTGCTTACCCTGGGATTGGTAGCATGGAATGTTGCTACTCTTTGGATTTCTGTCATGTACTTGTGACCTGGATTGGCCACTGTTGAAAACAGGATACTGGGCTAGATAGACCATTGGTCTGATCCAGAATGGCTACTCTTATGTTCTTATGAGTTTGTGCAGGTGTTATGATGCATGTGGCTATAGGTGGTTTTGCCTAATGGTTAAGCCAGCCCTGGAAGAGCTGAAGTTTTTGTTGTTTAAGAAGTATACAGTCTCTTTGCAAGGTTCTAGTATCACATAATTGTATGTAATGTATTGGTTTTTGATCATTACTGTCTTGTCAACCATTCTGAGCTGGTGGTTGATATGGGATACAAAAGACCCTAGGTTAGGTTATGTGATGTTGAACCCTGACTTCAGCTGGTTTCCAACCTCTACTAGTGGTAGATGGTTTCAGTAGCAGATGTTGGTCAATTATTTCATTCAGTTATCTAGAGTGGAGTTTATGAGAAGGATTATTTTATTTTACTGTATAGTAAAATAGAAAATGATGGCAGATAAAGACCAACTCAAAAATCCAAATAACCCTCCAAAGAAGAAATATTCATCATTGAAAACAAAGAAATGAACTTCTCCTTAACCACATAAATAGTAAAAACTGCTATGGCAACATTATATATCCAAACAATTAATGAGAGTCCGGAAAGCCTTCATATAAAAAAAAAAAAAACCGGATAACTCATTCACAGTCTGTGAAAGGGCAATTCACTGATCCACCAGTATAACTTGGTTTACCAGCTACTTGCTTGTCAGCTCAGTAGCAAGCCCATTGCCATTTGTTCTGCACCAATCTATGATCTCATAGCTCTGTCTCAAGAGCTTTGGAGAAGGCATGGGCCTCCATTCCTGGCAACCGGGTCTTGTGACCCACCATACTAAAGAAATCTTGTATCATGCTTATTGTTATGCCTCATGTCCCATGAGTCATAACCTCTGTAGCTCAGGTTCCACCACAGGGGGGCCATTGACATGAGTCAAAAGCCCCCACCCCCCAAATGTCCCAAAGCTGCAGCATTTAACACCACAATCTGGAAAGAGCATTCAATAAGCTCTTGTATATCATTGAAGAAAACATCCATCCTTATGTCACATAAATGAATTTTATCCCTGCCCAAGAACTCTGCACACAGCATGTGAACCCACTCATGTCTGAGCTAGCAACCCCGCCATGCCATCAGCCAGACTCCCACCTGACTGTTGATTTTTACCAAATCCAGAGTCCATGTCTGCACTGCCAGATGAGCAGGCCTGAGAATTATGTCAGACCAAACCACCCAGGAAGATGAGTAGCAGGACAGTATGAATCTCAAATCGTCCTCGATAATATCAATTAGCCTTTTTCCCATTCAGTTGTCCACATCGTTACCTCCTAGGTAGAAAATCATCAAGTGTGGATGCCGGGGCATTGTTCGCAGACTATACAGAAGTGGGAGCAACTGGTACCATGTCATACCTTGCTCCCCCCAGCCAGAAAATCTGTATCCCCTGACATGCCATGCCCAGATGGATACTGCCCGGTCGATGCACTGCTGTGTGACCAGTCCAATGAATGTATGATTGTCCAATAATCCAAACAGAGTGCACCCAGACAACACTTAGAAGAGATAATGTAGTCAAGGGAAGAAGGCAAGGAACAGAGAAAGTATCCAAGCCACCAGCCCGAGGAAGAGAAGAGCAACAGGTTTGAGAAGAAAGGAGGAAGGCCTAGAGAAACTGACCATAGGCCTGAAGAGCTGACATCTACTGGAACTGCAACTGAACCCTTCAGGTAACAGCAAATTCAGGACTAGGAGGGATGGATATAACCCCAAATGCTCTGGAAGACCAGCTGCCTATACTCTTAATGACCTCCTCCCCCAACATTGCAGAACTGGTGCTCATCACGGCACCAATGTAGAAGAAATGTGTGCCAAACCTTTTCAGGTCCTACCCAACATCCCTAAGACACTTCTGTGATTACGTTGAAAACTGGTATCTTGTCAAGACCACTGCATCAGCTTTCACAAAGAAGGGCGGAGGCCCTGGCCAATGGGCCGCTAAATAAGCCAACACATGGTCCACTGGACAGGTGTCAACCTCCTGGACCCTCTTTAGCAAACAGACCACCCTTTTCCCACCTGGTTAGTCTTGGGAATGGACCAGCCAGATGCACAAAGTGTCTCCCTGCACCACAGCATGCTCACCAAGCAATCCGCTTGCTCCACAGGCACCCTTCACCCGGACCACTAATTTGCTTATTCTAAAGGTGAGGTAAAAAGTCAATGAGAATGCTGCATGAAACAACAGAACCACTCTCAACAAGGAAGTCAACAAGTCATGCACAATTCATTATCTAGAATCTGGTATGGTAGGGCACATCCTCTTCCACCCCACAAACATACGACACACTAGAAAGCCAGCGGCAAGACTTCCTCAATCCAAAACCTTACAGAAAAAGGCGAAACCAGACACCTGTCTGATAACTCATCATTCGAATAGCCCAGATGTTTAGTGTGCAAAACATACTTCACCAATTAGGCATCTGCCACTGGCCCCTTATCCCAGCCATCCTGCAGCAGAAAGGCAACCACTTTCTCAAACCTCACAACATAGGCTGACCAAGTAGATGGTGCAACAGAGTTCTTCATCTGTGTAAACTGGGCAGACAGAAGTTTGTTATTGAACTTGCATTGGTACTCCCTTGGTAAGTCCCATTAAAAGAACCCAAGAACTCCAGCCAAAACTTAGGATCTATACTGATACCTGCCAAGTGCACAAAATGATGAAGCCTCCTGATTCAACAGTAGCTGAGGCAGGTCACTGAGAAAATGCCCTGCCCATCAGCAACACCTGGCATGCAAAATTTAGGCTACCCAAAAAGAACAGGAGAACTCATTACTTCTGTTCTTTGTGCTAAGAAAGTTACCTTACATACTGTCCAAACTGATTCACCTTGTCTTTCAGCAATCTAGTAACCATCTATACTGACTCAATCTCAAAGCCGGAAAAGGTGATAATGGAGACGTCCTCTGCCAAATATGTCCCAAAATGTTCAGCCACCTCTGCAAAGGTAGACATGAGTCTAAGACTGAAGGTCCTGTCACATTTGTCGCTATCTGCAGGGCCCACAAATAGAAAGTCATCCAGGTAGTGAACTATACAGTCACCTTCTGTGCCATTATACAATACACAAAGGAGATGACCAATTCAAATTACGCACATGAAATAGAATAGCCCATGGGCAGGCATTTGTCAAAATAGAATGCATCATCGAATTGGAAATCCAACAACGGAAAGGAGGAAGGGTGAACTGGCAAAAGCCGGAAGGCAGATTCAATAGCTATTTTTGCTAGCCTGGCTCCTGTCCCACACCTGCGGACCAATCCCAGGGCACAGTTGAAAGAAGTATACTGCATCATACATAATTCCTTCGGTATATCATCATTGACCGACTGACCAGACAGTTGTAAGAGGTTGTGAAAAGAAACATAGAAAACACAGAAAAATGTAGGCAGATAAAGACCATATGGCCTATCCAGTCTGCCCATCCATGTCATCTACTCTCCCTATCACTCCCTCAGAGATCCTATGTACTTATCCTAAGCTCTCCTGAATTCAGATACTGTTTTTGTGTCCACCACTTCCACCAGGAGGCCGTTCCATGAGCTCACCAGACTTTCTGTGAAGAAGTATTTCCTCAGGTTACTTCTGAGTCTATCCACTTTCACCTTCATCCTATACCCCCTCATTCCAGAGCTTCCTTTCAACTGAGACTTGCCTCCTGTGCATTTATGCCATGTAGGTATTTAAATGTCTCTATCGTACCTCTCCCCGCCTGCCTTTCTTCCAAAGTATACATATTGAAATCTTTAAATCTGTCCCCATACGCTTTATGATGAGGTCCATTGACCATTTTAGTAGCTGCCCTCTGGACTAAATCCATCCTGTATATATCTTTTTGAGAACGCAGTCTCCAAAGTTGCACACAATATTTTAAATGAGGTCTCACCAGAGTCTTATACAGGAGCATCATCACCTCCTTTTTCCTACTGGCCTTTCCTCTTCCTATGCACCCAAGTATCATTCTAGCTGAATTTTCCAGGCTCCTGCTTAGGAATCACCACTAGAGAAGATGGCACCAACCCCGGGAAAGGCCTACCAGCAAAAGGGCCAGCAATCCTTTCCAGGCAAATCTCACCCAATTTTTTAGTACAACCTCTCGCAGCTGCCTAGTAGATGGCATTATTCACTATTACATCCTGGAAAGGAATAAGAAACCCCTCAACAAAACCTTTCTCCAACACTTACGCTGCCTCCCTATCGTTACACAGATGCAGCCACAGGCGCATAATGTGAACCCTGAGTGGGGTGGGCACCTGACTAAAAGGCCCCTTCTTAGGGCACTTGACGGCTGAATGACCCTGAGGATCCATCCACCCCTCACCCCATGGGAACAAAACGACTGGCTGACACTGGCCTTGCCTACACCGGCCCCCACCCAACTACAGTTGATCAGGAGGCCATGTGCATAAATATCCTGTGTGCCCCATGACGTGTGGAGGTTCTCCTCCATCTTATCCCAGAAGGCCTCATTGTAGTTCAACCATGACCACTCTCCTTACCATTGGAAAGCATCAAGTACTGTGTCTGCATATGCTAGCAAAAAGCCATACTGACCAGGGTATCTATGCCCTCACACTCTCACTAACCTGAGGAAGGAATGAATTCAATTAATATTCCTGGTCACCTTCATTTCCTTCCCTGTTTCATTCTGTGATTCTTGTGTGTCTGCTTTATCCTGCCATTCATCAACTTGAATATATCTACGCAAACTCGCTTCCCTATCTCTTGCAAGGAACTTGCTCCCGTAATTCCAATAAAGTCACTAGCACTAACCCCCTGGACTCTCCCCACCCCTACTACAGCCGCCTTTGTGATTGTAGCTCAGCCGTCTACTGCGGAAGAAGAACTAGACCCAGAAGAAGAGAAAGAAGAGCTCCTATGTCTCTTTTCCTTCTCTTTTTCTTAGCACCCCAATCATGCTTAGCTTTCAAAGGTCTTTACCAGGTGCAGAAGTTCCAGCTCCTGCCATAGATGTCCCAGACATGGAAGCAGAGCCCACGCCCACTGATCCATGTGGAGGATCCCTCAAAGACGATGCATGAGCATTTTCTGGTCTGGTCAGCCCACTCCCAACTGAGCAGCTTGAATGGCCATCTTGGGTAGATGGACTACCACAGGACCTCTCAAACCAGCCTGCCCACTCATTGAAGGTTATTCTCCATGTGCTGCTCGTCCCTCATCACCAACTAGAGGCACTTGAAGAGACGGGGACATGGGGGGAGGATCAGGGATGGAGTCTGCTGGTATCTCTGTTCTAACAATTGTGGGCACCTCTCCCTTACCTCTGGACAGTTTGGTAACCCAGTTTGCAGACCAGCACCCAACACCTAACCCATGGACCACAGTGTCCCATAGAATGGAAACTGTCCAATGGAGGCCAATAGTACTGCTGCCATTCCCTCCTGCCTTCAAGGCCTTGCTGAGGAGCTGGAGGCCCTACGGCCCAATTACCATGATCAGCCAGTAATATGGGGCGCAGATCAACAGATGCAGCAACTGACCTGGCCCAGGCACGACCTGGACTTGAACCAGCAACCACCAGAACTGCCATCAGAACTCAGCGCTGGAAAGGGTGGGGCCGCTGAAACCAACCAATGATGCCACAACGGACTCCTGACTGTGCGGGGAGGCAAGAAATGCCTGCAAAACTGCTACCCTGTCAACAGAAGCAGGCCTCTGAGGCAGAAGCTGGACAGCGGTGTCAGAAGGAGCCATGGCCCGCTCTGGAGTAACTACCTGTCTCAGAGTAGCCTGCCCTGTGGGAGTTGTGACCCCACCCAAGTCTCTAACCCCTGAAGATAGGCCCCACCGAGCCAAACCGGTCTTGTCCCGTTCCCCACCCATGAAAACACCTGGTTCTCCTCTTATCTCTCCCACCGCACCTTCCTTCAGAGTACACTATCATGGATCCTCCTCCACTCCCATCCCACTATCTGTTGGAGTTCCCCAGGGATCTGTCCTTGGACCCCTTCTCTTCTCAATCTACACCTCCTCCCTAGGCTCACTGATCTCATCTCATGGTTTTCAGTATCATCTTTATGCTGATGACACCCAGCTTTATCTCTCCACACCAGACATCACCACGGAGACCCAGGCCAAGGTATCGGCCTGCTTATCCGACATTGCTGCCTGGATGTTCAACCGCCACCTGAAGCTGAACATGTCCAAAACCGAGCTCCTCGTCTTTCCACCCAAACCCACTTCTCCTCTTCCTCCACTCTCTATCTCAGATGATAACACCCTCATCCTCCCCGTCCCATCTGCCCGCAACCTCGGAGTCATCTTCGACTCCTCCCTCTCCTTCTCTGCACATATCCAACAGACTGCCAAGACCTGTCGCTTCTTCCTCTTCAACATCAGCAAAATTCGCCCTTTCCTATCTGAGCACACCACACGAACTCTCGTCCAAGCTCTCATTACCTCTCGCCTTGACTACTGCAACTTGCTCCTCACCGGCCTCCCACTTAGCCATCTATCCCCCCTTCAATCCATCCAGAACGCTGCCGCACGTCTTATATTCCGCCAGAACCGATATACTCAAATCACCCCTCTCCTCAAGTCACTTCACTGGCTTCCGATCAGATACCGCATTCAATTCAAGATTCTCCTCCTTACCTACAAATGCACCCGGTCTGCGGCTCCTCACTACCTCTCTACCCTCAGTTATGAGGCCCCAGCTTTTGAAATAGTCAAAATCCCAAGCTGCAGCAGCTTAAAGCATTCAAAATAGTCCCCTCTCACTTTCACACACTTTCCTACCCAGACTTTGAAGCAGAAATCCTTTCTTTAAAAAAATATAAGCAAAAATAATATAATTGCAACCTCCAGCGCTGAGCTCTAGCAAAGACTACATCACACTTTCTTTCAGGGGTCGGAATTTATTCTCTGAAACAGATGCATTTATATAAAACATGGGCTTTCAAAAACTCATTTCTGCTGCAGAGAATGTCAACGTTAATTTAACAGTGACACCCCATCAATGGCCAAATATTCTTAACAATTCAGATGGTTAAGATCTGACTCGTATAACATTCGCTCTCTGGACGCAGATCTAGTAGAAAGCTCTGTGCGGCAACTGCTACACAAACTCTGGTTTACTTTCTGTTCAATCATTCTCCAGAGAATTGGGACTTTTAAAACTTGTTATAATGGGACTTAATTGGAAAATTCCCAGTGACTGAGCCATGGGAAACTCATATCCATAGATACAGTGGAAGACAGTGCGACGTCTTGCAGTAGAAGGTCAGTGCACTCTTTCAGATTTTTCTGTCTATTCAATTTCATTATTTCACAGTATTATAGTGTATCTTTTAATTTATAATAACCATCGCTATTAGGCCATATAAACGTAGTGCTCTTTATCCAAGCATTTTGCTATTATCCTTTTTTTTTTTTTTTTAAATAAATTCTGTGTTGTCCATTTGCCTATTGATGTATAGTATTGAATGCCAGCACCATCAGGCACTTACTTTTGTCTGTGCGCTCATAACTTATTTTGCATTAGCATGATACTTTTTTTATCCAAACATTAATACATTGTTTTGTTCATTTATTTTATTATGAAACTAGTAAAAAAAAAGGCCCGTTTCTGGAGCAAATGAAACAGGCGCTAGCAAGGTTTTCCTCCCCAACACGCCCCCCCCCCCCCACCTACCCACCCGTTCGTCGTTGTGAAGCCACTGACGCCATTGCTCCGCCCTCGACGTCATCACGTTTGACGTGAGGGTGGGACCCAGAGACTTGGTGCTTTCGGTGGCTTCACCACCACGAACCCTTCATCACGGAAGTGACGTCAGTGTCCTCAGAACGTTGAGGGTGAGTTTTATTATATAGGATATTTGTCTTATTCAATTGTTTTTATAGTTTTCCTGACAATGCATTCATTATTTTGTACTGTCTTCACTGTTTTACTTGACTTCTAATTTTTATTTTTAATATACTCTGTTTTCATAATCATATCTTGTTCAAGTTTTTAATTTAACATTACATGTATTTTGATGTCATACTCAGATGTATTTATTTGTTGTTCACAGACTCCTGAGGCAGGCACATTTTGGAAAAACAAATATTTCCTCCTATTTGTTTTAAAAGTATTTCCATGCAACTTCTTTAAGTGCCCTCTAATCTTTGCACTTTTAGAACGAGTAAACAAATCGATTCACTTCTACCCATTCTACACCACTCAGGATTTTGTAGACCTCAATCATATCCCCATCAGCCATCTCTGTTCCAAGCTGAAGAGCCCTAACCTCTTTAGCCCTTCTTCATATGGGTTGCTCTTCTTTGAACCTTTTCTAATTCCTCTACAACTTTTTTGAGATACAGTGACCAGAACTACATAAGTACATAAGTAGTGCCATACTGGGAAAGACCAAAGGTCCATCTAGCCCAGCATCCTGTCACCGACAGTGGCCAATCCAGGTCAAGGGCACCTGGCACGCTCCCCAAACGTAAAAACATTCCAGACAAGTTATACCTAAAAATGCGGAATTTTTCCAAGTCCATTTAATAGCGGTCTATGGACTTGTCCTTTAGGAATCTATCTAACCCCTTTTTAAACTCCGTCAAGCTAATCGCCCGTACCACGTTCTCCGGCAACGAATTCCAGAGTCTAATTACACGTTGGGTGAAGAAAAATTTTCTCCGATTCGTTTAAATTTACCACACTGTAGCTTCAACTCATGCCCTCTAGTCCTAGTATTTTTGGATAGCGTGAACAGTCGCTTCACATCCACCCGATCCATTCCACTCATTATTTTATACACTTCTATCATATCTCCCCTCAGCCGTCTCTTCTCCAAGCTGAAAAGCCCTAGCCTTCTCAGCCTCTCTTCGTAGGAAAGTCGTCCCATCCCCACTATCATTTTCGTCGCCCTTCGCTGTACCTTTTCCAATTCTACTATATCTTTTTTGAGATACGGAGACCAGTACTGAACACAATACTCCAGGTGCGGTCGCACCATGGAGCGATACAACGGCATTATAACATCCGCACACCTGGACTCCATACCCTTCCTAATAACACCCAACATTCTATTCGCTTTCCTAGCCGCAGCAGCACACTGAGCAGAAGGTTTCAGCGTATCATCGACGACGACACCCAGATCCCTTTCTTGATCCGTAACTCCTAACGCGGAACCTTGCAAGACGTAGCTATAATTCGGGTTCCTCTTACCCACATGCATCACTTTGCACTTGTCAACATTGAACTTCATCTGCCACTTGCACGCTGAATGCAATACTCAAAGTAAGGTCACACCATGTAACAATGCAGAGCCATGATGATAGTCTTGGTCTTAGGATGCTAGGAATTATTAGGAAAGGGATGCAAAATGTTTGTTTTTTTGGCCACCACATACTGGGCAGAAGATTGCAGCATATTGTCTACAGTGACACCTAGATCTTTTTCTCAAGTGCTGACTCCTGAAGTGGACCCTAGCATCAGGTAACTACGATTGAGATTATTCGTCCCAATGTGCATCACTTTGTATTTGTCCACATTAAATTTCATCTTCCATTTGGATGCCCAGCCTTCCAGTTTCCTAAAGTCTTCCTGCAATTTTTCACAATCCGCATGTTTTGAGAACTTCAAATTTGCAGATGCCACAAAACTATTCAATCACCTTACTCATCGTTCCATTTTCCAGATCATTTATTAATATCCATAGTACCGAAACTGTGCTCGTCACTCTCCTGGCCAAATTCAAGCAGGAAATAGCCACAGGTAAAAGCATACTCCTCCTCCAATTTGATATGTCGAGCGCATTCGACATGGTAAACCACAATATACTACTAAGACTCAAACATATTTCTGCCAATCCTGAAGTAGTCTAAGTTTGATTTCACTTGGTATGTTCTGGTGGTTAGAAAACCCTTGATCCAACTAAGTATATCACCACCTTGGAAAGCAGACTGTGAAATACCTCAAGGATCACCACTTTCACCAATACTCTTCAACATAATGATGATCCCATTGGCCAAGTCCTTATCAAAGCAAGGCCTCAACCTGTTCATCTATGCAGACGATGTCATAATCTACATCCCCTTCAGACATGACCTAACAGGAATCACCAATGAAGCTCGGCAAACTCCTTTCAACTGAAACTAAACACTGAAAAAACACACCGCCTTATCCTCTCATCTCAATACAACACGTACAAACCCATAACCTTAATCACCCCAGAACACACCCTCCCTATCTCAGACAGTCTGAAAATACTCAGTGGTACAATCGACTGTAACCTCACACTCGAGAGCCAAGTGAACTCCACAACAAAGAAAATGTTCCAGTCAATGTGGAAACTCAACCTAATACAATCAATGGTACTAAGCCCTGCAGACTATTGCAACGGAATCTACGTGGGATGCAAAGAACTCACAAAGAAATGTATAATTATAGTACAGCAAGAGGCCCTCAATGGATGCCCACCGGAAGGGTGGAAGGCCAGATTTTAGGGCTCAGGCTGTAAAAATACCAGCTAGGTTTAAAAATCTATGACTGGCTGAGCAAGGACTTGCTTTTCCTGCAAGTTAATATGTGTCCCAGCTTGGGATCCATCCACTGGAATAGTGGTGGGTCAATTTACATACCTTAAACAGCTTAAACTGCTAAAAGGCACTGACTAGGCCTAAAAATTTGATGATGCCCTTGTTGCTGAGCACCTGCAGAAGCAGGGCTGCTTGATAAGCCTTATTAGAATTTAGTGTGACATTCAAAAGCAGTGCAAAAGCCAAGATCAAGGAACTGATGGCTAAAATCCTAAAAAGTTTGGTTCAGAACATGGAGTCTGTTGCAGTTAAAATGGCAGCCAGAGTCACAAGATATGGAACTGATCTCTTCATCTTAGAAGAGATGGTTGCACAAGATTAGGAACAGTCCATATTAGGAGTTGGCCATATTAGGAGTTAGTTGCAAGACAGGAAAAAGATTAAGAAACAGGTGGACACCTGATCTGTGGTTAAGATAAAAAAATCCCTCTCCATAGACTTGTATGGGGACCAAATACTATATAAGAAGTGGGCATCAGAGCTATCGTTGGAACATTTTCCCCAACGAATCTCCGAACGGCGAAGCTCTGGCCGGTTGAACCCAGAATCTGTCTGATGTCTGTACCAACTTGAAGTCCTGATTTGGGTGAGAATAAAAGACTATTTCTTTCACTAACCTGCTCCAGTCCCTGTTTCAATCTCTTCTCTTTAAACTGTTTCACAGACACACAAGTAAAATTCTATCTCACTATTCTCTAGTCTCTGTGTTAATTTCTCTGTTTCATTTCACACCTTATATCACATAAATAGACTATCTTTTAAACTCTAGTACATCATGTGGGAGAATAGATGCCCTAGGATGTCCTTGGAAATTAGGAGCCAGAAAACAGAGGTCATATTTAAGAGACTTATTATGAGCCTTCTGAAACCCTCTCTCCACCTCCGTGGGCAAGGGTCCTGCGGGGGTCTAGAGAAGGGTAATTAAAAACAGAAACTTCAAACCGCTCAAAATACGGCAGCCAGACTGATATTTGGTAAATCACGTTTCGAAAGTGCCAAACCCCTCCAAGAAAAACTGCACTGGCTTCCAATCAAAGAACGCATTACCTTCAAAATCTGCACCCTGGTCCACAAAATCATCTACAGCCAAGTCCCAGGATACATGACAGACCTCATAGACTTACCAATCAGAAACCTAACCAGATCATCTCGAACATACCTAAACCTCCACTACCCAAACTGCAAAGGACTTAAATACAAAATAACCTATGCATCTAGCTTCTCCTATATAAGCACACAACTACGGAACGCACTGCCAAAAGCTGTGAAAACAACCTACGACTACCTAAACTTCAGGAAATCACTAAAAACCAACTTGTTCAAAAGGGCATACCCCAACCGCCCAACATAAATACCTACACTGGGCAACACAGCAAAACCAAAGCTCGTAATGGACACTATATAACTTTTCCTCATCCCAACCCCCATTGTCCCTGTAACACATGTACCTTTCTGTGACTACAATATCACCTTCTATTTGTTTCTCTACTGGACAAGGCGAACGCCTTTATGGTACTATGTAAGCCACATTGAGCCTGCAAATAGGTGGGAAAATGTGGGATATAAATAAATAAATAACAGTATGTTAAGTAGCAGCACTCCACTATTCACCCTCCTTCATTGAGAAAAATTGCTATTTAACCCTACCCTTCAGTAACCAATTCCTAATCCACAGGATGACATTGCCTCCCATCCCATGACCTTTTCTAAAATTTTCTCAGGAGTCTCTTATGAGAGACTCTGTCAAAAGTTTTCTGAAAATCTTTGATACACTACATCAACTGGCCTCAATAGTGTGCACTCCAGAAAAAAATCCCAAAATGGGAATGTTTCAAATAAACACACCTACTATTTACTTTCTCTGCAGTCTGTACATAGAAGATCCAAGGAGCACCCAGAGAACTTGGTGGAGGGCAGGGTTAAAACTCAGAACTTGCCGCTACAGGATTTGGAGGAGCACAACTGATTTCCAAGAAGTGTTAAGCAAAGGTATAGAAAATGCAGCAAACAGAACTTTATTTCACAGAGGAGTCACTGTATCCCTAAACCATTATTGCCAGAAACTGCAAGGGTGCTCTATGTACCTTTTCTTGTGCAATTCTAAGCACCCACTGCTTGCTGCTATCAGAGACCGGCTGAGAGCTTAATGACTGTTGAAGCTGCCCTGGGTTCACTTTCTATATTTTGGTAGCGGTGGTGAAAAAAGGAAAAGGCAGAATTAGGCTGGATACCAAAATACATATTTTTAATTATACAACAAATTCCTCCTGCTACTTGGGATTTTCAACTCAATTGGAACCAGGTATTTGATGCCCTACAGTAAAAATAGATGCACACTCTCCCCTTCACTTCAACCTCCAAAGTGTCCAGACTCTCTTCCTTTCCATACCCTCCTCCCCTCTTCCATACCTTCCTCCCTTGAGATGTCTAGCTTCTCCTTGCCAGAAGTGTCCACTCTCTCTCCTCTTCCATACCCTCCTTCCCCAAGGTGTCCACTATCTCCCTTACCCTACCACCTCTAAGATGAACAGCTTGCCCACTTCCGTAGCCTCCTCCCCTCATATCCACTATCTACCCTTCCCTACCATTCCCAAGGTGTCTAGCCTCCCTTCTTCCATACCCTACTCCCCTTCACCCCAATGGTGTCCAGCTTCCATCTCCTTATGTCCACTATCTCCCCATCTTTACCTTGAGGGTGTCCAGCCTCCCCTTTCTCCATACCCTCCTCCCGAGATGTCCAGCCTCTCTTTCCATACCCTCCACCCCTGAGGTGTCCAGCCTTCCCTTTTCCATGGCCTCCTCCCCCTCATGTCAACTCTTTCCTCTCTACCATCCCCAAGATGACCAGCTTCCCTTCTTCCTTACCCTCCACCCAAGGTGTCCAGCCTCTCGCCTTCCTACCTTCTCCAGAATAGCATACTGATGTGCAGCACTGGCATGGCATTCGGCAGCACAGCTGGTGTGGGCCCTTGAACATAACATGCATACTCAAAGCCTGCAACGTCTCAACTCCCAAACTTCCAGCTTCAGAGGGGCAGGATACGGCAGGCCTTGAACTGCTGGGTGATCTAGGACCCACACAGCCTCTTTTTTATTTTCTAAACAGACGCCGACTGCCATGCTGCTCCCCCCCCCCCCCAAACAAAAAAAAATTCCTTCTGCCACCCTAAGCAGATGCCTTGGTCACCAAGTAATTGGGCCGGCCCTGATTGAAACAAGTCTCCATTAGGCTAGGACATAATGGGCCTTCATTCACAACTACCCATGCTCTCTCTCATAATTCTATTCCCCACCCCTTCCAAGGCACCTATGTCAGCCCTATAGTGACAGTCATTGGCCAGGGGCCATCTACCAGGACTCTCTCCAAAATCCTGCAATCATGGACTCTAAATCCAGTCCTTTGGTGTGCTGCTGAGTGATTTCTAGGATCTCTTGCAGGAACTGGGAGCAGAAGGCTGGCCGTGACATTAAATCCAATTCCTATGCATAGCAGCATCTAGCACTTTCCTTCAAGATAGCAGAGAGATCCCAACTTTTTTTAATTTCTCTATTTGATTCGTTATAAAGTTTTGGACTAATTATAGGTGATCCCATTTTCTCTAGGTGTTTCCCAATGGCCTTGGATTTCTGTGTATTACTACTGGCTGCATACACGGGACACCAGTGTCTCTATGAAAATCTAATTATGGAAGGAAGCAGCAGGGTAGCCTACTACCGCCTGAAAACAGTCCTAGGTAATTGCAAAAGCTGACGCTAATGAACACAGCTTGTGAAGATGTTCCTGGGCTTTTCCTGCTTCTTGCTTAGTGTGCTGAAAGTGACACAGCATACTTGAAATGTAAACTTCTCCTAGACACAGCCTCTGGCTGTGCAAAGAAAGAAAAACCCAGTGGAGATGACGAGAGGGACGTGAAGCTCACGAGCTTAGGCACAGGAAGGAAAGCATAATAGTAGGAAATCATTCAAACCCCCTCATTCTGTAACAGATCCTGCGCAAGTGCTAGACACGCCCTCAACACTAATCCATAACGCAGGCTTAGCGCATGAATGTACATGGGCAGGTCACATATTTACATGTTTAAACTTAACAGTGCTGCATTTAGCTGCGAGCATTCACCCCTCCGCTACTGAGTTACTCCAGTACTCTGTAACGGTATTGGTGGGCCCAGCTGCCATTACAGAATTAGCACTCAGTCTGCTGCATCTTGGTGCCTAACTTTTATTAGGGCATAAAGTCAGGATCGGTTTCCTTTCTGAAAACAGGACCAGTGTGTGGCACTGAGGACCAGCTAAACTGCTATTCGTTCTGTGTTTTTTTTTTTTGGGGGGGGGGTTTGCTGAAAATGAGGACACTGGGGGCATGAGTTCACTTTCCATTTGCAGGGTCACAAACGCGGCAGTTCTTGAAAAGGCGTGGACACAAATAGGTTTTGTCTCTGCTGGGTTTGTGAGTAGGAGAAAACCAAACACTGAGAAATATTCCTGGAGTTGGTCTGTATCTCAGCAGTCTTAAGTCCTCTTTCCCGTTGCACTAGAAACACTCAGTGGATCTCACTGTAATTGCCAGACGGCCTTCTTCCATCAGACTGAAGGATGCAGCTCACACACCCCCTTCTCCAAACCGCCTCCTGTACTCCAGGGGTGGCAAGTGCCTGCAGCTGAAGCCACTGTAGTATTGATGTGATGCCCCCCCCCCCCCCCCCCTCACCTTGCCGTGCTCAGAGGGTGTCAGGGTTTCTTAAGCTTCTTCACAGAGGATGAACTAGAGGCAGACTCCCGCCGCTTTCTCTGAGATAAGGAAACATGAAAAACAAAACACCAGTTACAATCACAAATCATTCCAGTCTCCCTGCTGATCTCCTGGTATAATCCTGAATAGCTCACACTGCTGAGAAGGTGGACATTATGTTGTAAATCATTCAACAGAAACAATCAGCTCTAGAGGAAAGAAGAGAAAAATCCCCAGACAAGGCCACAGAAAGAACAGGTTAAAATGCGAGAGGAAAGCAGAGGAGGAGAGAGGAAGCTCTTGGACCCAGGTGCCACCCCCCCCCCCCCCCTCAACAAAGGGACAACCTCTTGTGGTATCTAAGAAAGAGGAGCTAAACCTCAGACCCAATCAATACAATTTGACTGCCCCTTTCGGACTGACTGTTCACTTGTCTTTTAGATTGTAAGCTCATTGAGCAGGGACTGTCCCTCTATGTTAAATTGTACAGCGCTGCGTAACCCTAGTAGCGCTCTAGAAATGTTAAGTAGTAGTAGTAGTATTACATATAGCAGTGATTTAACCAGAGCTGAGATTGTGATGTCATAATGCCTCATTCCACCAATGCCTAAGAGCCAACCTCATCAGTGATGTCACAATGGCTTGATTGTCCTATATTTGTCTCACTCTTATCTATTAGATTGTAAGCTCCTTGAGCAGGGACTGTCCCTTCCATGTTAAAATTGTACAGCGCTGCGTAACAGACACAGTGTTGCGTTTTGTCATGTATTACACCACGGGGCTTTATCAGCATCGAAAACCACAGGGCTAGGGGCTGGAATGCAACATGCACCTACTGCACTAAAAGCTGCTAAGTAACCTCTAAACAAAAAGAACTCCCTTTCCTTCCGATTCGGAATCTCCATCCACAAATTACTGCCAGAGAAGAAGCCAAAGGCAGCTTCCCCCATGCAGTGCCGAGGTTGCAGCAGACTTGCTGCGTACTGCAGGAGTCCCATTCTACTGTAAGACCTTGTTTCTATCAAGGCTGCAAAACAGAACATAATTTGACAGGATAAAGTGAAAAGGCTTTTTTTCTGTTGTTGTTGTTATCAAAACCCTTAGTGGAGTAATCTGATGAGGAAGCTATTAGGGAGGAGAAAAAAAATGCAAAAGGGCAGGTAACCTGCAGTTAGTTCCCCAGCGCTGCTTACAAATGCTGTGTACCAGCAAAGGATGCTCTAATTATAGAGACAATTATAAATAATGCTGTCTTAGAGCATTTGGGGAAAACGAGAGCGTTGAGCACCAGGTTTAACAGAAGAGGGCTCCGGCTGCCTGCGTCTGATAATCTTTATCAGGACATGAAAAAAAGAGGGAGGCAGAAAGAGACATCTTTCAGAGATGTCACCCATTCTAATTAAGCACCTTCCCTTTGCTTTCACATTTATGCCAGGGTTGGTGCCTAGAGGCAAAATTAGAAGCTGTCTAGTTAAAAAGAAAGAATGTTTTACATGAGAATGCGGGAATTCAAGTCCCTGCTTCTTTAATAGGGAAGAAATGAGAGAGAGAGAGAGAGAGAAAGAGAGAGAGAGAGATACTGCAGAGACAGAAATATAAAAATACATTTTGACTTCATCTAGAAGATAGAAAAATGTTTTTGATCTTAACAATGTAACTTCTAGGTTTCAAATAAGCTGCAAACCTAGAAGTCAGCGGGTGTTCAGATGAAGGCAGCTTTTAAAAGTGCAATGATTGGGACTCTGCACCGACACTTCTTAGACTTGGGCCTTTTCCTCGGTCCGCTAATGGGCTGACTTCTGAGCCGCAGAACAAAGCCTGGCAGTGTGAGGGATTCTGGGAGAGCCAACTCATTAGCAAGAGCCCAGTGCAGTTTGAGTTTCAGAAATCAAAACGGAGCTCAGATCTGGAGTAAGTTAGAGAACCTCAATGCAGAACTCATCTCTTCACCTTCTGACCCTCTGAGACCCAGTCTAAAGGTCCATCTGGGTCACAGGCAGAAACATGAAAACACATTCTGGGGAAGATACCTTCAGCCCCTCCCTAACTGATGCAGACAAGTTGTCATGGATTGCCAGCGGCTGCCGCAGAACTCAGGCGCAAAGGTTTCATGGCCTAAGGCCAATGGATGCGTAAAAGACCGTGCGTCAAGGCAGAAGCTAAATCTCAAATAGTACTGGACTAATATATTCATCTAATGGGTCAAATATAAAATCACCAGCCAGCACACCACTCACTTTGATTCCCAGGCCAGATTTCTGTATCTTGGGTTGGTCAGGGCCGAGAATGCTCCACCCCTGAAATGGAGGCCTCTCAGCCTATTCCTCAACAGTGACACCTAGTGGCCATATTTAGAGTCCACATCAGCCAAGTTCCAGACAGCTGCGTGCCCATAGTGGCCAGGGTGAGAGTTGAATGTGGGATATGGAAATGCAGGAAAAATCCTGGGTAGTTGTGAATGAATCCTCACAGTAACGTAGTAAATGACAGCAGATAAATACCTGAATGATCATCCAGTCTGCCCAACAGTCATACTCATTATCATGATTAAACCAATAAATGTTTTTATTTGAAAGATTTGTTTTGCAACAGTAATGTATTTTACCAAGATATGGACTTCTAAGCTGTAATTGTTTTATCTTTTATATCTGATTGTTTACTGTATTCCCAAAATGTACCGGTTATCTTACTTGTGTTATCCATGTTGAACTAATCTTTTTTTAGGAATACAAGAATAAATATTACTACTATTATTAACAACAAATGAATGTGATATAAAACACTTGCTCATGGTCTTTCTTTGGCATTTCTGGGACACAGACCGTAGAAGGCGGCTGAGGGGAGATATGATAGAGGTCTATAAAATAATGAGTGGAGTTGAACGGGTAGACGTGAAGCGTCTGTTTACGCTTCCAAAAATACTAGGACTAGGGGGCATGCGATGAAGCTACAATGTAGCAAATTTAAAACGAATCAGAGAAAAGTTTTCTTCACTCAATGTGTAATTAAACTCTGAATTTCGTTGCCAGAGAATGTGGCAAAGGCAGTTAGCTTAACGGGGTTTAAAAAAGGTTTGGACGGCTTCCTAAAGGAAAAGTCCATAGACCATTAATTAAAATGGACTTGGGGAAAATCCACTGCTTATTTCTGAGATAAGCAGCATAAACTGTAATGAGCTTTTTCGAGATCTTGCCAGGTATTTGTGACCTGGATTGGCCACTGTTGGAAACAGGATGCTGGGCTTGATGGACCTTTGGTCTGCCCCAGCGTGGCAATACTTATGTAATAAGTCTGCCTGGGGCTGTCCTTATGTTCCAACTACTGGAGTTGCCATCGAAGCCCACTCCAGCCTCTACGAATCCATCTTTTCATTTACTCTCCTTCAAGGACCTAAACCACAGTACTGCTAAGTGCTTTCTTATTTTTATTCTCAATATCTCAACTCTCTGGCTACAGGTTTAACTACCTAACTATTCTCTAGACTTTAATAATTGTGCGGTGTATCTATATTGTGTTGTACTGCTCTGTCTTCTTAGACAAATAAAAAAAAAAAAAACACATACACCTCTCTCTTGCATAGCTCTGATAGTACAGGACAGGCATTTCAAACTGTCTCTGGTCTTTCACATTACTAATTCTTGCTGAAGTTGCCTAACTTTGCAGAGTTTGTCTGCAGTTCAGTAGCCAAAGTTTATTTTCCATTGCCAGTCTTAGATAAGAGAGTAGCTTTAGTCTTACAGCTGGTTTAATTTGCAATTAGAGAAACTGCCATATTTATTGGGAATATTTGGTTTTAAAGGTGAAAAGTTAGATTCCAGCAGAACTTGAGTTTGTTTCAAACTGTCTCATTGCTGAAAGTGCATAAGAGCAGGTAAAAATGTGTCAAGCCAAAGAGAGTCACTGATGAATGAGCTCCGAGGTTATTCAGATCATTCAGTAATTCAATTTCAC
Organism: Microcaecilia unicolor; assembly: GCF_901765095.1. Taxonomy (NCBI): domain Eukaryota; kingdom Metazoa; phylum Chordata; class Amphibia; order Gymnophiona; family Siphonopidae; genus Microcaecilia; species Microcaecilia unicolor. The sequence goes on along the minus strand of NW_021963071.1, from coordinate 198,260 downwards.
GGACAAAACTGCAATGGCACATTATTCGCTAGAGCATGCCAAACATCCAAGTGCTAAAATCTCAAAGAAAAATGGGCCTGGGTATGAAGTGAAGACCCTGAGAACAGGGAACGGAACCTGTGGGGGAAAAGATTTCAAACAGCCCACACTACTTGTTGCCATCTTCCTCATCGATGAAGTAGAGACAACCCTCATTGACGGGAGTCTGTTCAATGGAGAGTCACTGCAGGTCTTCTGTGACTTAAGATCCACTCAATTTCCTTCACTCTCTCAAAGGTGCAATGACAAACTCTGCTTAACTGCTCAGAGTTTGGGACCAAGTCAGGTCAGGGTCACAACCTCCAGCTCTTTGGAGACACTAATTCACACAACAGGCTCTCCAAAAGAGCTGTCAAAGAAAAAAGAAAGGAAAGGTAGAGATGGAGAGGAAAGAAGTGCACAGGGAGCTCAGAGAGAGATTCAAGGGGACCAAAAGAGGCCAACTGACAGCTCTAAAGACAGGAAATGACTTCCTCCTTCCCTTTACCCTTCTCACCACATTAACCACCATGAAAAGTAACAATGCCGGGGCTAGGGAAGGGACTGTAAGCGAATGTGAGCAGCATCTACCAGAGAGACATGAGAACTGAGCCAGTAGCCTGCAAGGGAGATGGAGCCAAATGGGTAATTTCTGTTTCAAGCTAGTGGAAAATGGTCACAACGTGACTGCGCTTGCCCTTTTGCCTTGGACTAATCTAATTGTGTCGTCCTTGTGTAATCACCCAGTAAAGGTCAGTGCTGTATTTAACATGGGGGCCTTTAGGTACTGAATTTGCCTTGCAGTGAATTAACTTGATTATATTTTTTTCAAATATGTCAAAGAGCAGGTCGTTTTAACCCTTTCGCCTCTGTCTCTGTGCAGCTCAGGACAGTAATTTCAGGCACAGCCTTATGTGCTGAAGAAAAAAAAATGTTATATCATCATCTCAGACCACGAAAACCAAAGCTGCAGTCAACGCGAAAGGGTACAGTACGTTCTGCTATTCTAACACCCTCTGTCACTCTTTCCAGAGCAGCAGAAAAGGGCCTCTGCTCTCATCACTCTCTCCTGGCCAGAAAGGGACTTACTATGCAATCTCATTCCAGCAAGAACAGCCTGTATGAGGCTGGGGGGGGGGGGGGGGGGGGGGGGGCAGGGGAGCACAGGGCAGTCACTTCCATCACTAGGTACTGTGCTAGCCCACTTTTGTGGTTCACTAGCAGAAAAAATGAAGACTAAGTCAGAGGCCTTACAGGCTCCATTCCTGTGTGAACCCAAATGGTGTTTGCTGGGCTGGAGAGACCAGAGAGGGCAGAAATGGCAACAGAGAATTAAACGAATAGGCCTGGCAGCGGCAAAGACTACAACTGCGGGCCAATGGAAACAAAACACAGGACCAAAGATCTACAATTGGAGGGTAAAACTTAGAACAACAGTAGAACTTGAAAAGTTGACTGACAGACGTAAGGGTAGATATAAACCCGAAGCGTCAGAATGGACAATATCTTGAATAAAGATAAGGGGGAGAGGGGTAACTCAGCACACTGAAGGGGGAGGGAAAGGGGAGGGGTAGGAGAGGAGGGTGGCATAGAGGATGGGGGGGGGGGGGGAGGTATAGGGGGTATGAGGAGGGGGGGAAATGTTTTGAAATGTCAAAAGCCTCTTGGTTATAATTGTTGTATCAAGTTGAAGAGATAGAAGCCTACATTGTGGTCGTAATGTTTTGATTAATAAAAACTTATAAATTAAAAAAAAAAAAAGAAGAAGACTAAGGCACGGAGACCGACCCATCTTCCTTTATCTGTCTGTACTTCTGCTCTCACGGTCCTGGACAGAGGATTTTCTTTTCGTACAGGCTCTAAACCAGCGGCCGACTTCATAGCCCGTCTTTCCTCTGATTCTGATCACCTGGATGTGCCCATCTTCTCAGCTGCTCAGTACCAGCTTAGCTCCCCTGACTGGGCTGTTCGGCAGGCATCCCTTGTCACTACATTCGGCCTAGCTCTCCAGCACTTGTGATGCTATAAATGCCACGGCTAGTCTGCTAAAACCTTAAGTCAGCGCATGTGAAAATAGACATATAACAAGTTAATCAAACTTCTCATTAGACCAAATGGCGCTCATCAATGGTATAAAAAGAATACATAACAGCTGTCCATTAGATGTATGCTTTCTTTTCCCCGTTCACTCATGAAAAGAAAGGGACCCGTTAGAAGTGATAAGAATGCAAGTTAATTATGTAAACCTCTCCCCTCATCAGTAAGCAGGCAGAATAAATCCTCCATCTAATGGACAACTATCATGCACTGTGTTTAAACATGTCAAATTAACTGGAGAAAGGACTATTTCAGGTTCATTTGCTGTGGATGCAATTGTCACAGGGCCTATGTTAAATAATCAGCTGCACTGAAAGTCTTTTCCGTGAGCTCCTGCCTTGGTGACCTCGATCCTGTCACATTGTGCAGAGATGGGGGCTGCGCTGCAATCCCCAAACTATTTTTAAAGATTGCAAAGCAAGGACTTTGTGCAATGGCCCTCTGAACTTTGTATCAGTTTGCAGTTCTAGAGACATTGGGCTTCTTCACAGGGCCTTCCGTAGGAAGCCACTGGCCAGCCTTAAAACAAATGGTGTTTATACAGAGCAATCTGAACTACAACGAGGCACATGTCAAGGGTGTGTGATCTCACCACTTACATTTGCTTTATCTACAGAACTGCTTTGTCCAGGTAGTTAGAACTCACATGGGGAGACTATCCCATAAAATTCTGCTCTTCACAGATGACTGACCCTGTCTAACCCAGATAATTCCTTGCCACATGTGGTTGATACTTTACAAGGGAAGGTCTCAGGCTTTTGCACAAAAACGTCTAAATCAGAAATATTAAATATAAACACTAACTATGGATGCACAAATACTACAGGGTCTGTTTCCATTTTACCTTAGCCTGTTTTCTAAAATGCCTTAGCTCTCTGTGTGTATAGATATCTACATTTATCTGTGCAGGTGTTAACATGGAAGTGATTACTACCTTCTGAAGATGTGACTGTTATCACCAGTAGGGATATTTCAGTACTTAAGTGACTAATTGAACCCAATTAAATTCCAGCATGACTCTGGAGCCCCAGGTCTGTATGGTGCAGCCGGGCACTTATACTGAAAGAAGGTTAGAGAGGCAATTAAGAACATAAGTGTTGCCATACTGGGACAGTGGCCAATCCAGGTCACAAGTACCTGGCAAGATCCCAAAACAGTACAACACATTTTATGCTGTTTATCCTAGAAATAAGCAGTGGATTTTCCCCAAGTCCATCTTAATAATGGACTATGGACGTCTTTTTTAAGAAGCTACCCAAACCTTTTTTAAACCTTGCTAAGTTAACTGCGTTTACTACATTCTCTGGCAACAAATTCCAGAGTTTAATTACACGTTGAGTGAAGAAACATTTTCTCAGATTCATTTAAAATTTACTAGTCTGTAGCTTCATTGTGTGTCCCCTAGTCCTAGTATTTTTGGAAAGAGTAAACAAACGATTCACGTCTACCCATTCCACTCGACTCATTATTTTATAGACCTCTATCGTATCTCCCCACAGCCGTCTTTTCACCAAGCTGAAGAGCCCTAGTCACTTCAGCCTTTCCTCATAGGAAATTAAGGCCTTTCTTAAATCAACAAGCACTAAAGTACTGACCTACATATTTGAAATTTTGCAAAATGTGGTGGTCCAGTGTGGTAACTGGAAAGCCCCAGAAGATCAAGACCTGCCCCCTTTTTCCACCAGGCACACTGGCTTCCTACAGAGGCTCCAGCTCAATTCAAGTTGCAAAGCACAAGGGACGATGTGGCCATGGTGGTCTTAACTAAGTTTGGGCTTTGTCTATGATACTCTCTTCTGCTTGATTACCTTTATGTCTTATTTTGATGTTTTTGCTTCTTTTTACAGTGAGGTCAGAGGTGGTGTTTTCAGGCTATGGTGGACTGGCTGGCTGCACAAATTTGTTACCAACCCATGAAGAACACTAATCGTCTCTTTGAGGGGGGAACAGATAAGTACATAAGTAGTGCCATACTGGGAAAGACCAAAGGTCCATCTAGCCCAGCATCCTGTCACCGACAGTGGCCAATCCAGGTCAAGGGCACCTGGCACGCTCCCCAAACGTAAAAACATTCCAGACAAGTTATACCTAAAAATGCGGAATTTTTCCAAGTCCATTTAATAGCGGTCTATGGACTTGTCCTTTAGGAATCTATCTAACCCCTTTTTAAACTCCGTCAAGCTAACCGCCCGTACCACGTTCTCCGGCAACGAATTCCAGAGTCTAATTACACGTTGGGTGAAGAAAAATTTTCTCCGATTCGTTTTAAATTTACCACACTGTAGCTTCAACTCATGCCCTCTAGTCCTAGTATTTTTGGATAGCGTGAACAGTCGCTTCACATCCACCCGATCCATTCCACTCATTATTTTATACACTTCTATCATATCTCCCCTCAGCCGTCTCTTCTCCAAGCTAAAAAGCCCTAGCCTTCTCAGCCTCTCTTCATAGGAAAGTCGTCCCATCCCCACTATCATTTTCGTCGCCCTACGCTGTACCTTTTCCAATTCTACTATATCTTTTTTGAGATACGGAGACCAGTACTGAACACAATACTCCAGGTGCGGTCGCACCATGGAGCGATACAACGGCATTATAACATCCTGTGCAGGTGTGCCCTGGACTCCATACCCTTCCTAATAACACCCAACATTCTATTCGCTTTCCTAGCCGCAGCAGCACACTGAGCAGAAGGTTTCAGCGTATCATCGACGACGACACCCAGATCCCTTTCTTGATCCGTAACTCCTAACGCGGAACCTTGCAAGACGTAGCTATAATTCGGGTTCCTCTTACCCACATGCATCACTTTGCACTTGTCAACATTGAACTTCATCTGCCACTTGCACGCCCATTCTCCCAGTCTCGCAAGGTCCTCCTGTAATCGTTCACATTCCTCCTGCGACTTGACGACCCTGAATAATTTTGTGTCATCGGCGAATTTAATTACCTCACTAGTTATTCCCATCTCTATTGGGGTTCAGATCCCTGTTTGTTTGAGGTTAGAAATTTGAAATTTCTCTAGACAAGTCAACTTAGTCTAAAAGGAAATGTTAATGTTTTTTTACAGCTTCAATTATTTTTGGATTTTGCTGATTTTCAGACAGCCCTTCAAGCTTGCTTTTGTTCTGGTCAGCCTATCAAGACTGACTCTTAAGGCACTACAACTACAATCAGTATAAAATTCAATTGCATGGGCTCTAATTAGAGATCCTTAGATGTGCACATATCAAACCAACCTGTTCAAAAAGGCATACCCTACCGACCCAAGATAAATGCCTACACTCTGCAACACAGCAAAACCAAAGCTCGTAATGGACACTATATAACCTCTCCTCTCTTCGATCCCCATTGTGCCTGAACCTTAATCGACCACATCACCACCATGTATTTGTTTCTCTACCGGACTTGGCGAACGCCTTTACGGTACTATGTAAGCCACATTGAGCCTGCAAATAGGTGGGAAAATGTGGGATACAAATGTAACAAATAAATAAATCACCCCCAGTGCTGGTAGAATTACGCTGGATGCCTATCACTATAGGACACGTTATAAGCTTCTGTTAACGATTCATAAAATCCTTCACAGGACTGGCAGCCCCCACGGCATCACTGATGCAAACATGGCAATCGTCGCTTGGGCCCTCTTGGACTTATCTTATGCACAAAACAGCAAAAGTATTTCTTATTTTTACTGTGTTTGGATTCTGTTTTATCTCTTGTTTTTGTTTTTTGATGTATTTTGATTGTTTATGTTTGTTGTAACCTGCCCAAAACACAAGGGATTGGTAAGCTATAAATGTTTTAAATAAATGAATACATACGTATGCATGTACACAGACTGTGAAGGGGGTAAATAGATTTCTCTACAGGAAATGTATTCTTACTAGAGTTTCATTCTCAGAAAAGTGAAAGTATACAAACTGCCCGAACACTTGTGTTTTGCAGCAAAAAGCTACATTATCCATCAGATGAATGCTTTTTCTCAGAATTACAGCACATAATCCGGAGGAAATTCTGTGCATGAACTGAAGGCAGAAAAAACGTAGCACTCCGATCTGCTCTCTCCACCTTAGTTTACCTGTTTTCCCCCAATCAGGTGACAAATGGCCACATATGAGGCCATGTCCTTTTCCTCTGCCAGTCTGAACCATGTGGGTCTCCGTACAGCCACAAAGCTCCAATAAGCAATCAGGCCCAGATCCGCAGAGGAGAGGGAAACGGCCCAATGTGCAACCACTCACATGATTGGAAGGACAGGTAAGCTGGAGAGTGTGAGCCATGGGGGAGGGGGGGGGGAGGCCTGGCCAGAGCAAGCTGAACAGTGTATGCCACAGTCAGAAGCCCCAATCAAACTGGGCTGTGTGCAGGGGTGTTGTGGCTGTGTGCTTAATGGAGAACGTGTGCCTTGGAACAAGGTGGAGGGGAACCCAGTGCAAATTAAAGATGAGGGCCGTGGATAGAAGTACCTGGAGCAAGCTGTGCATGTATGCTGGGAGGGTGGGCGAGGAAATTGGAGCTCTGTGCCCTGGGGGTTGGGGGCTTTGTGATGTGGAACAGAAGAAGCCGAGAGGGGTGTGGGGGGGGGGATGAATGACAGAGCTAGGCAGAGGGTATAGGCCAGCCTGAGGACACAGCAAGCTTTTTTTTTTGGGGGGGGGGGTGGTATTTATTTTATTTGATATACTGCTAATCGCCAATGGCAGCTAGGCGGTTAACAAAAGCTTAGTAGAGAAAGAGGAGACAAAGAACAGGAAGAGAATCTAGAGACAGAAACAGCTGAAAAACAGAGCAAGGGAAAATATGATGGAAAGGACTAATTGAATAAGCAGAATAGGAGGATTCCAGTTTCAGGGATAATGGTAGAATATTCCAGAAGTGAGGGCCAATAAAGGCAAAAGCAACGGCGCATGTCGCATCCAAGCGTATAACAGACGGGGAGGGTGATGTAGAACATAGTAACAAAGTAAGTGACGGCAGATAAAGACCTGAATGGTCTGTCCTGTCTGCCCAACAGTCAAATTCGTTATCATTTCAAGATTTAAATCAACAATGAACGCGAGATTATATACTTGATCATGGTCTTTCATTGGTGTTTCTAGGACATAGACCATAGAAGTCCACCCGGCTCTGTCCTTATGTTTCAACCACTGGAGTTGCCGTCAAAGCCCACTCCAGGCTATCCAAATCCATCTTGTCGTTTGCAGGACAAAGACCTTAAAAGTCTGCCTGACATTATCCTCACGTTCCAAACCACTGGAGTTTCTGTCGAAGCTCTCTCCAGCCCATCCTAAACCGGATCGCCATATGCGGGACTCAGACCGTATAAGGCAGCTCAGCACCGGCCTCAGTTAATGCAGCCAGAGTTGCCATCTGAGCACCACTTGACATGCAAACACAAATGCAACCCTTTTATATCATTCAGTTTCTAATTAGAGATCCTCTGTGTTCATCCCACACCTTTTCTTGAATGATTTCTGTGGATTAGGAATTGGTTATTGGACAGAAAATAGGGTAGAGTTGGAAGAGGGTGGATAGTGGTGTGGCACAAGGATCTGTACTGGGACCAGTGCTAATCAACATTAAATAGCACCGGTTCATTTATAAATATCTGGAGATATTTATAAAAAAGCAATTCTCGATCCACTTCAATCTGGCTTTCGCCCCCGTCATTCAACCAAAACGGCGCTTACTAAAGTCTCCAACGACCTGCTCCAGGCCAGATCCAAAGGGCTTTATTCTATCCTCATCCTTCTTGATCTATCTGCTGCTTTTGACACAGTCGATCACAGCTTACTCCTCGATACACTATCCTCGCTTGGTTTTCAAGGCTCTGTTCTTTCTTGGTTTTCTTCTTATCTCTCCAAACGTACTTTTAGCGTATACGCTGGTGGATCCTCCTCCTCTTCTATCCCGCTGTCAGTTGGTGTACCTCAGGGATCTGTCCTGGGACCTCTTCTCTTCTCCATCTATACTTCTTCGCTTGGTACTCTGATCTCATCCCATGGTTTTCAGCATCATCTTTATGCCGACGACTCCCAGATCTACCTCTCTACACCAGAAATCTCCGCAGGCATCCAAGGCCAAAGTTTCAGCAAGCCTGTCTGACATTGCTGCCTGGATGTATCACCGCCATCTGAAGCTAAACATGACCAAGACTGAGCTTCTTATCTTTCCACCTAAACCGACCTCTCCTCTCCCCCCTTTCTCTATTTCTGTGGATAATACGCTCATCTTTCCCGTCTCATCAGCACGTAACCTTGGGGTCATCTTCGACTCCTCCCTCTCCTTCGCTTCACATATTCAACAGACTGCTAAAACCTGTCGTTTCTTCCTCTATAACATCACTAAAATTCGCCCTTTCCTTTCTGAGTATGCAACCAGAACCCTCATCCACACTCTTATCACCTCCCGCTTAGACTACTGCAACTTGCTTCTCACAGGTCTCCCACTGAGCCATCTCTTTCCTCTTCAATCTGTTCAAAATTCTGCTGCACAACTAATATTCCGCCAGTGTCATTATGCTCATATTAGCCCTCTCCTCAAGTCACATCACTGGCTTCCTATCCGTTTCCGCATTCAGTTCAAACTCCTCTTACTGACTTACAAGTGCCTTCACTCTGCAGCTCCTCAGCACCTCTCCACTCTCATCTCTCCCTACACTCCTCCCCGGGAACTCCGCTCACTGGGCAAATCTCTCTTACCTGCACCCTTCTCCTCCACCGCTAACTCCAGACTCCGTTCCTTCTATCTTGCTGCACCGTATGCCTGGAATAAACTTCCTGAGCCGGTACGCCAAGCCTCATCTCTGGCCATCTTCAAATCTAGGCTAAAAACCCACCTCTTTGATGCTGCTTTTAACTCCTAAACCTAAACCTTCAACTGTCCCCTATCCCTGATATGCCCTGTCTGTCCTAACCCTTATCCCTTACTTGTCCTGTCATAATTAGATTGTAAGCTCTATTGAGCAGGGACTGTCTCTCCATGTTCAAGTGTGAAGCGCTGCGTACGTCCGGTAGCGCTATAGAAATGATAAGTAGTAGTAGTAGAACGGAACCATATGAGTGAGGTGATTAAATTCGCAGATGACACAAAACTATTCAAAGTCATAAAAACGTATTCAGATTGTGAAAAATTGCAGGAAGACCAGGCATCTAAATTTAATGTGGACTAATGCAAAGTGATTCACATTGGGAAGAATAATCCGAATCATAGTTACCTAATGCTAGGGTCCACCTTAGGAGTCAGCACTTAAAAAAAAAAAAAAAAGATCTAGGTGTCACTGAAATTTTCTGTCCAGTGTGCGGCGGTGGCCAAAAAAGGATGCTAGAAATTATTAGGAAAGGGTTGCAAAATAAGACCAAAGGTATTATGATGCCTAATGCCTCTGTATCGTTCTATGGTGCAACCTCACCTTGAGTGCTGCGTTCAGTTCTGGTCGTATCTCAAAAAAGATATAGCGGAATTTGAAAAGGTTCAAAGAAGAGTAACCAAAATGACAAAGGGGATGGAACTCCTCTCGCATCAGGAAAGGCTAAAGAGGTTAGGGCTCTTCAGCTTGGAAAAGAGACGGCTGAGGGAGTTATGACTGAGGTCTATAAAATCCTGTGTGGTGTAGAATGGGTAAAAATGAATCGATTTTTCACTCTTTCAAAAAGTACAAAGAACAGGGGATACTCAATGAACTTACATGCAAATACTTTTAAAACAAGCAGGAGGAAAGAATAGTTAAGCTCTGGAACTCGCTGATGGAGGATGTGGCAATGGCAGTTAACACATCTGGGTTTAAAAAAAAGGTTTGGACAAATTCCTGCAGGTAATAGTCTGCTATTGAGATAGACATGGGGGAAGCCACTGCTTGCCCTAGGTTTGGTAGCATGGAATCTTGCTACTCCTTTGGGGTTCTACATGGAATTTTGCTACTGTTTGGGTTTCCGCCAGGTACTTGTGACCTGGATTGGCTACTGCTGGAAGCAGGATACTGGGCCACATAGTCCACTGGTCTGAACCAGTTTGGCTATTCTTAAGTTTTGGGGTTTTTTTTTACTACCATTAAAGATCCTCTGGGTTCATCCCATACCTTTTTGAATTCAGTCACAGCTTTTTTTTCCACCTCCCCCCTCGGAAGGACATGCCAGGCATCAACCACCCTTCTCCATGAAAAAGAATTTCCTGACATTACTCGTAAGTCTACCACCCTGCAATCTCAGCTCATGTCTTCTAGTTTTACAGCTTTCCATTCTCTGGAAAATATTTGTTTTTATAGTAATACCTTTCAAGTATTTAAACGTCTGTCCCTCCTCTCCTCTAGGGTAAACATATGCAGGTCTTCCAGTCTGTTCTCATACATCTTTTGGCCAAGCCCCCATACACCATTGTTGTCACCTTTTTCTGGGCCACGTCAAGTGTTTTTACAGAATTCCCTTTTTAAAAAAGTCTTTCTATACCATCAGAAGCAACTTCAATTTTCAGGTTCCTTCAGGAACCATAGCATTCTAAATTTCTCAGTCAGCTAATTTTTATCACATTTTCATTTTCTGCATCGTAATATTCAAACTGTCTTCTTAAATCACAAAAAAAGAAAGCTTTGAAAAGTTGAAACTTAGCTGAAATTTAGCTGAAATGCTAAATCTTGAGATCAAATGGATGACAGGTATTTGATTTTTTTGCTTTTGCCTCCTGATTGGTTCCTATTTAACCATGTGATTGAGCTTAGCCACACTGAGCCTGCAAAGAGGTGGCATAATGTGGGATACAAATACAATAAATAAATAAAATAAATATAACAAAAGACGCAGCTGACATTTTTAGTTAGACTGCGCTATGGAGACAATTGAGTTTGAATTGCAAGTCTGTTGAAGTTATTTTGTTTTTGTGTCACTGTTTTTTTGAAGATGGTTACATTTAATTCTTTTTTCCTCTAGGAGACCATTTGCCCTCAGCCAGAGTTTGAACATATCTATGTCGGCATTTGGTTCTCCAGAGCATTTCAGCTAAATTTCTCATGTTTCAACTTTTTAAAGTTTTCTTTTGTTGCGAATTACTGTATCTTAAGAAGACAGTTTTGAATATTAAGAAGATGAAAATGAATAGTGAAAAAAATACTAGGACTAGGGGGCACGCAATGAAACTAGGAAGTAATAAATTTAAAACGAATTGGAGAAAATATTTCTTCACTCAACGGGTAATTAGAACTCTGGAATTCATTGTCAGGCAATGTAGTAAAAGCGATTAGCTTAGCGGGGTTTAAAAAAAAGGCTTGGATGGCTTCCTAAAGGAAAAGTCCATAGACCATTATCAAAATGGACTTGGGGAAAATCCACTGCTTATTTCTAGAATAAGCAGCATAAAATGTACTGTACTGTTTTGGGATCTTGCCAGGTACTTGTGACCTGGATTGGCCACTGTTGGAAACAGGATGCTGGGCTTCATGGACCTTCGGTCTGTCCCAGTATAGCAACACTTATGTACTTATGTAAACTGACCGATGAGGAAGAATTACTCTATCTTAACAGGACAGTCTGAATATTAAGATGATGAAAATGGTGATGGTGATAAAAATTGACCGATGAGGAAATTTAGCATGCTATGGTTCCAGTAAGGGACCTGAAAGTTGGAACAGCTTCTGATGTTAGGGGCCAAGAGGAAAGCTGGGACCACCAAACCTCCACAGGTCTTTTACTAGCCTAATTATCCAACACTGGTGAGGTACGTCATCAGCTCTGGACAATCCTTATGTGAACTGCTGCCTTTTATAAGGACCAGGTATTAGGCTGGTGTGTTACTTACAGAGTTAGGTGTGAGAGGTGCTCCCACCACATCAATAATCGAATCCTTGCCATCCCCCTTCCCTTCCTCCATGCCAGTGCTGGTGTGTGCATCTGTGCTGGTGCCTTCCCCACTCAGGGGTCCCAAGCTACCAGCCTTAGCAAGAGCCTCGTAGCGGTGCCGAAGCATCTGCAGCTCATACTCGCAGTTGGCAAAGGCCTGCTTGAGTTCGTAGAGCAACACCAGATCACTGCGGAGTTCGTTGAACATCTGAACAATTTCTTCTGTAGGCATGGGGTTCAAATCTGTAAAACAAAGAAAGGGGGGGGGATGTGAGAAAGAACAACCCTCAGTTACAAAGGAAGACTCATCTCCATGCCCTCTGCCCACTACCCATCCTACTCCAGCGGCTCCACAGAGATCTCCACAGGAGCATATGTCGTGCTGGTGGCACTGCTGGTCCCAGAAATCTTCAGCATCAGACACAAAACCCCAGAGACCCAGTACTACCCTCAAAACACACCTTGTGCGTCTAATATGAAAATGTCTCAGAGTCTGACACCATTTACAGCTCCAGCATCTTATTATTCAAGGTGATCCAGGGCCCACTTCAAGGTGTTCTCAGTCACGGAATTGCTCATGTTTGATCTATTCTTACTGTACACCTCCTCAAAAAGGCGGTAAATAAATCCAAATAAATTAATTAATAAAGCACAGGAATTGGATGGGCAGGGGGGAGGGAGGTTGGATCTTTAGCAGGAAAACTTCTTAATACTGCACCTGCAGATGTGAGCTGGGTTACTGCTCTGACAAGCCCACAGCACTCCTATCTGGGACGGTTTTAACAGGATCGAACAAGTCCATTTACCTCTCAACCTTCCAATTTTACTCCTCTTGTACACTCTCATGGTTCGTCCTCCTCCCCTATCCCGCTCTCTGTTGGAGTTCCTCAAGGCTCTGTCCTTGGGCCCCTTCTTTTTTCAATCTACACCTCTTCCTTAGGCTCCCTGATCTCTTCTCATGGTTTCCACTATCATCTTTATGCTGACGTCACCCAGCTTTATCTCTCCACACCAGAAATCACTGCGGAAACCCAGGCCAAGGTATCGGCCTGCTTATCCGACATTGCTGCCTGGATGTCAAACCGCCACCTGAAACTGAACATGGCCAAGACTGAACTTATTGTTTTCCCACCCAAACCCACTTCCCCTCTCCCTTCACTCTCTATCTCAGTTGATAACACCCTCATCGTCCCCGTCTCATCTGCCCGCAACCTTGGTGTCATCTTCGACTCCTCCCTCTCCTTCTCTGCGCATATCCAGCAGATAGCCAAGACCTGTCGCTTCTTCCTCTATAACATCAGCAAAATTCACCCCTTCCTCTCCGAGCACACCACCCGAACTCTCGTCCACGCTCTCATTACCTCTCGCCTTGACTACTGCAACCTACTCCTCACCGGCCTCCCACTTAGCCATCTATCCCCCCTTCAGTCCATTCAGAACTCTGCCGTACGTCTTATCTTCCGCCTTAACCGATATACTCATATCACCCCTCTCCTCAAGTCACTTCACTGGCTTCCGATCAGATACCGAATACAGTTCAAGCTTCTCCTACTCACCTACAAATGCACTCGATCTGCAGCCCCTCCTTACCTCTCTACTCTCATCTCCCCTTACGTCCCTACCCGTAACCTCCGCTCTCAAGACAAATCCCTCCTTTCAGTACCCTTCTCCACCACCGCCAACTCTAGGCTTCGCCCTTTCTGCCTCGCCTCACCCCACGCTTGGAACAAACTCCCTGAGCCCATACACCGGGCCCCCTCCCTACCCATCTTCAAATCATTGCTCAAAGCCCACCTCTTCAATGTCGCCTTCGGCACCTAATCACTTCATCTCTTCTCAGGAAATCTCATCTACCCCAACTTGACATTTCGTCCTTTAGATTGTAAGCTCTTCTGAGCAGGGACCGTCCTTATTCGTTAAATTGTACAGCGCTGCATAACCCTAGTAGCGCTCTAGAAATGTTAAGTAGTAGTAGTCTTGTGATTTTATTATTCCTCTCCCCCTCTTTTTTTAGCAAGCCAACAGACACTCCCTTCAAGCTGAGGGCTGGAATAGAAGCATCCTTCAAAGTTTAACCCTACGATGCCCTTTCTTACACGTAGGGGCCACTTCTGAATCCATCCTCTTGGGGCCAAACCACATCACCGCCCATATGGTGCTGAAGCTCCGAATGGCCAGAAGACCCAAGCTTGGTGCAGCAGTGGGGCCTGGCCTGGTTCTGCCATATACTCCAGACCCCGTATCAAAAACTGCACCATGGCCCACTTTGAATTCACAGCATTATATAAATATGTCATGGTACTAGGTGCTCCCAACGTGCTCCCGCTGCTTCGGTCTTTGCAGTAACACAGGCTTCAGGAGACCTTAGATTGATTTTAAAAGGAAAGGAAAGAATTGCAAGCATCTTTTATACTAGCTGGAGAAAAGTGTCAGCCTTTTTTTTTTCTAAACACACGAACTATTATTCCATGAAAAAAAAAATTCCTGCAGATAAGTCGGTATATTAAGAACAGAGAGGAAGATAAAACAAACAGGCCATCACGAGTACAAAGGCCTTCTCCCCCCCCTCCCCCCGGCCCCCTTTACTCACCTACTCCCAGTTCTGTCAGCATCTGTTCCAGGGCTTTAATCTTCTTCTGTCCCACCGAGCTGGGCAGCTTCATCTGGAACACAAAGATAGAGAGCGAAGCGCGGCTCAGAGTTAGCCCTCACTCACAGCTGCCGAGTTCAAAAGGCGACGGATGGCTTTCTTTTTACAGTGCAGGGAGTGAAGGGCTCAAAGTTTTAAGCAGAGGGGAAAACACTATTTCACTGGTCTCTACCATCACTAAATTACCAATAAAACTCCTGCCTTCAGATTCCTCCCCCCCGCTGCGCAGAACAGATCAAAGGGGTCATTCGCAGCCCAAGCTGAAATGACCTATTTCCTTCATTTTCCCTGGTTTTGTTAGCTGTGTGCGTCGGCACACTTAACTCTCTCTTTTTTTTTTTTTTCTGTTATTTTTCTAGTTTCTTATTCACCTGAGCAGTCCTAGAGTTGTGAGATTCATTTAACAGGAGCTTTAACAAAGCAGCAAGAGAAGTTAGTGGCAGGCAGAAAGCAGCTGATGCCCCCTGGCAAGAAGGGAGAAGCTGGTTTAGAAATGTTCAATAAGGTACAGATGGGAAGTGGCTGGACCACAATGCAAACAATGGAAAAACCTGAAGAATAATCTCCCACTGAACGTTAATTAGGCAGAACTAGCAGTTCCTTTAGCTGAGAAAGGACAAAGGATTGTTAAAAGTTTCTCCATTTTCTTTCAGTGGTAAAAGCCCTGCTCGAGGCAGGCGAAAGCTTCTCCTCTTTTTACTCCCACCCTAACGGAGGGGCTGCTGTACAGGGCGTTATCAGAATACTATAATTTAATTCATCAATATTTGTGTACGTACATGTGTTTATTTATTTATTGCATTTGTATCCCACATTTTCCCACCTCTTTGCAGGCTCAATGTGGCTTACATTATTCCGCAATGACAATCGTCATAAACGGTATGAGAAGAACAAGGTATTGTTACCATTAAGATACTTTAGGTATCTCGAAAATTAGAAATAAAAGAGATAATTAATACCTATCGGATAGGATATGCAAACCGTAAGGTAGAGTAGAGCGTTAAATAATAACAGTATGATTAAGTAGCCAAATTAAGAATTCAATGTTGAATAGTTCAATACAGATGTAATAGTGAGTCTTTTATGAAGGATTCTTGTTGTAAGTCTCATTAAATAATTTAGTTTTCAGTGATCTCCGGAAGGCTGTCAGATCGTGCGTGTGTCTGGGACAGGGAAACATCTACTGTATCTGAATATAACTTGCCTTGACCTAGTACAGAAAAGGTGAAAGTTAAATAGCCTCAACACGGAAAGTAAAGGGCGTCTTTTACTAAAGCGCGCTCACGTTTTTGCCGCACGCTAAAACTGTGGGCGCGCTAAACGTTAGAGACGCCCGTAGAAAGGCATTGGCATCTCTAACGTTTAGCGTGCCTTAGTAAAACACCCTCTAAGTGACTTGCTCAATATCACGAAAACAGCAGTGGGGTTTGAACCCTGGCCTCCCTGGTTCTCAGCCTGCTGCTCTTATGCTGCAATTCCTCTCTCTTATTCTCTATGCATAAAGGAGGCCACTTTAGAACAGTTGCATGGCATGCCTAGATGCCATCAGACACGTAAGGCCGATATTTAAAGTGATCTACGCGGGCAGAAGGGGCTCCTGACCGCTTAAATTGAACTGAGCGGGATGGGAGGTAATATTCAGTGGCAAGCAGCATCGCCGAATATGTCCCTCTGCCCGTCATGGCACTACCCAATGAGATCTGGGGTGATCCAAAGGCGAAGTTATGTTCAGTGCCGCTGCCCACATAGGACCCTTAAACAGCAGTGCCAGCTTTGCCCGTTCAGCTATACGGGTATGGCACTAAATATCCAGGTCTATTTTAGCCAGAAGCGGTCAGTATTTTAAAATAAAAAACAATGATCTGAGACTGAGGATATAGATCCAAGATGGCGTTTAGGAAGGATGCATGAACAGCAGTTCCTGACCCTCTAACACCAAATTGCGAGTGGGAATTTCTTTCATCAAGTTATGGGGAAGAGAAAGGGTAAAACCAGCGTACCTGGCTCCACAGGTTCGGTTAAAGCCCTTTCCACCCGACAGACGACGCTGGAGGAATCGGGACTGCTGGTACAGAGAACACAAATCAGCGCTTCGAGGGGTCCGACGGAGACTTCGGACCTTAGCGTTGAGGGAGTGACGTTAAGTCCCCCTCTGACGGCAACACCCCCGAGACCCGGAGGGGATCTGTTGGCTATGGAGAGGCAACTCGCGGGAGCTTCCGGAAGTGTAGCCCCTGCGGTTAGCAGTGGAGACCCCATAGCGACCTCATCTCCGTTGGAAACATCTTCGCAAACGGGTTTGACGCCACAAGCCTCACAGCCCGAGCGATACCAGAACGAGCCCTCCGTTTGTATCGGGGAGATTGTAAGACCAGCAATTGTCACAATGGACTCCATTTGGGAGGCGATTCAAGGCTTGAACAACACGTTACTGCAAGTAGCTGAAACTCTCCGAGGGGATGTGAGGAAACTGTCTCAGGCTCATTCTGAGCTTTTGGGTAAGGTCTCTGAACAGACGATTAGGATTGATGTCCTTGAAACCGAGGTAAATTCCACTAAAAACTCTATGATGGCTGTTATCAAAGATAATAACATTCAAAGGAAGAAAATTGACTATATGGAGAATCAATTGAGGAGGAATAACCTTCGTTTTTTGAACTTTCCCAAGTCTCCCTTGATTCCAGCTAAAGAAATGTTAAAAAAATATTTTGTTGAAGTTCTGGGGCTTCCCTCAGAAGCTTTTCCCCCTTTGACCAGAGTAATATACATTTCTGGTGCTGGAGCTTCTAATTTACAACCTCCCCAGACCGATTTAAACTTAACACAATTTTTGGAGAGTTCAATGGAAGTTATCACGGAAAGGACAACATTGTTAGTGTCTTTTGCATTAGAATTGGACCGAAATAATATATTTAGACTTTTTTTTCGTCATATCTCTCTACACCTTTTCTTGGCTCAAAAATTCAAGTTTTTCCTGATCTCTCTCGAGAGACACAAAAAAGAAGAAAAGAATTTTTACTACTGAAAGCAAGGGTCCTCCAACTGGGTGGGACCTTTATACTTAAATTTCCTTGTAAATGTTATATTTCTTTAGAATCCACTAATTATATTTTTTTTGACCCAGGAAAACTTATGGAATTTATAGTTAGTAAAGAGTAATGTGTTGTTAGCTTTGAATTGTACGCTATATCGGCTGCCCCGATTTGGATTCTTGTCCTTCCTGCTGCAAATAGGCTGAGATAGAAATACTGTTTCAGCCTTGTTAACTCTAAATACCTAGTTCTTGGATCATTCAATGTGGACTAATATATTTGACATT
This sequence comes from Microcaecilia unicolor, assembly GCF_901765095.1. Classification (NCBI taxonomy): domain Eukaryota; kingdom Metazoa; phylum Chordata; class Amphibia; order Gymnophiona; family Siphonopidae; genus Microcaecilia; species Microcaecilia unicolor. Next base: position 180,346 of record NW_021963071.1, on the reverse strand, counting down.
TTGCCTGATTGACTATTTCAAATAGAATGTATATTTCTTTAATTCCAATTTATGCTTTTTACATAAATGTAAGGAAAATTCAATAAAATAATAATAATAAAAAAAAACAAAAAACAATGATCTGAGAGGTTTTAAGGGGTGTGTAGTGGGCTTGATATGGACAGACAAAAAACTGTGGGATCAATTTCACAACTCTACCAATCAAAGAACGCATCACTTTCAAAATCTATACGACTGTTCATAAAATTATTTACGGCGAGGCACCGGGATAACATGACAGACCTCATCGACCTGCCAGCCAGAAACACCACAAAATCTACACGATCATACCTAAACCTCCACTACCCAAGCAGCAAAGGACTCAAATACAAATCCATCTACCCAACCAGCTTTTCCTATTTAAGCGCACAACTATGGAATGCACTGCCAAAAGCAGTAAAAACTACGCTCGACCATCTAGACTTCCGGAAAGCACTAAAGACAGACCTGTTCAGAAGAGCTTACCCCACAGTCTCAACATAAAATACCTGGACACCTACGTCATAATGAAACCAAAGACCTTCTAAGACCCCCCCCAATCCAACCTACCATACATGTACTTCATCCCACCACAATATCTATATAAATAATTCTCACCTGGAACATTCTGAAGCTCACTCTGTGGGAGGGAAACACTGAAGCCCTGCAGTGTTGATAGGCTAGGCTGTCAGAAACACTCACTCTCACTCATTCAGTCATAGACCCGCCCTCAGCCACGCCCCATCCGCACATAATTCGCAACCCCAACGTTCTAAATTAAGCCACCACCGGAAGTTGAGGCGTCGAGATATCCCCTTTGCCCATGAGTGTTTGCCCCGCCCTCGTGTCACTACGTGATGACGACGAGGGCGGAGCACTGACATTCGACGAAATGCCAACGGACCCCCCTTCTTGGCGAAAACCGCCCCCCGCCGTCGTCCACTACCTATGCTGACGGGGGACCCCAACCCCCGTCAGCCGATGTCCTGTGCTGGCCTTCGCCGCGTTACTTCTTCAATGATCTTCGGTTCAAGTTCCTCTGCGTGCGTCTCACGTCAGACGCACGCAGAGGAACTTGAACACAAAATCACTGAAGAAGCAACGCCACGAAGGCCAGCACAGGACTTCGGCTGACGGGGATTGGGGTCTCCTGTCAGCACAGGTACTGGACGGCGGTGGGGGACGGTTTTCGCCGAGAAGGGGGGTCGTCTGGGTCGCGGAAGGGGGGGTGAAAACGGAGGGACGGCAGAGTCTGCAACAGTGAGGGAGGGTGGGGGATGGCCTTGCTAGCGCCCGCTTCCTTCCATTTTGAAACGGGCATTTTTTTACTAGTCACTTTGTATTATTCACACCATGCATATGTTCATACCGCAATCGGCTATCGCCGTTAACGGTAATATAAGCCACATTGAGCCTGCAACTAGGTGGGAAAATGTGGGATACAAATGTAACAAATAAAATATATAAATAAATAAAACTGGGTATCTTCATTTAAGCGCCCTGAGGCCACATGATGGGTGCCTATTCGATAAGGGCACCTAAGAGCCTAGGCTGCTTTGCAGAATACAATTGTGACCTGGTATTCTTGTGTCTAACATTTCGATGCCCCGCAGTGACACCGGCCAGAGAGCCAGCATTAAATGTGGCAGGGACGCAAATTAGTTTACAGTGGGAGTCCTGTGTACATCCTGACCATCCGTATGCCCTCGCAAATATCCACTCTGTAAGTTAAGTGGGTATTTTCAGAATAGTGCTTAGGCCGAATGCTAGCCCTTAAGCAGGTAAAGTACGCATGTCCCAGTATTCTAAAAATTATGCCCAGTGTCCAGGGTCTCCCCTAGTGATTAAGGGGACAACTGTGCTCATCTCAGTAGTATCTACACCATTTCACGCAGCTGCTTAATCGGCTCCTCTTGGACGTACTGTCAAGTCTGAACTTACACATGTATATTGTGAAACGGGCACCTCCACATCTAGGTTTACTGGCACATACGTGAGTAACTCTTTTCCAGCGTGGCTATGTTAACTGCCTTGACCCTATCTTCCAGTAACAAATTCCACAGACTAATTGTACAAGGAGAGAAAAAAAAAAAAACCCAGACATTCTCCAACTTGTTTTGATTGTGTCACCTATTAATTTCCTGGTGTGCCTTCTTGTCTTAGTTCTATTTGAAAGGATAAAGAATTGTCCCTGTTCACCTATTCAAGCCCTGTCATGATTTGGATGAGGGGAGATATGATTGAGGTCTACAAAATCCTGAGTGGTGTAGAACAAATAAAAGTAAATCAATTTTTTACTCGTTCCAAAAGTACAAAGACTAGGGGACACTCGAGGATGTTACACAGAAATACTTTTAAAACAAACAGGAAGAAATATTTCTTTACTCAACAAATAGTTACGCTCTAGAACTCTTTGCTGGAGGATGTGGTAACAGCGGTTAACGTACCTGGGTTTAAAAAGGGTTTGGACAAATTCCTGGAGGAAAGGTCCATAGTCTGCTATTGAGGCAGACATGGGAAGCAACTGCTTGCCCTGGGATTTGTAGTATGGAATGTTGCTACTCAGATTCTAAATGGAATCTTGTCACTCTTTAGGATTCTGGAATCTTTCTATTCTTTGGGGTTCTACATGGAATGTTGCTACTCTTTGAAATTCTAAATGGAATCTTGTCACTCTTTAGGATTCCAGAATCTTTCTATTCTTTGGGGTTCTACATGGAATGTTGCTACTCTTTGAAATTCTAAATGGAATCTTGTTACTCTTTAGGATTCTGGAATCTTGCTATTCTTTGGGATTCTACATGGAATTTTGCTATTCTTTGAGTTTCTGCATGGAATCTTGTCACTCTTTAGGATTCCAGAACCTTGTTACTCTTTGGGGTTCTACATGGAATGTTGCCACGATTTGGGTTTCTGCCATGTACTTGCAACCTGGCTTGCCCATTGTTTGGAAAACAGGATACTGTTTGTTTTGTTACATTTGTACCCCGCGCTTTCCCACTCATGGCAGGCTCAATGCGGCTTACATGGGGCAATGGAGGGTTAAGTGACTTGCCCAGAGTCACAAGGAGCTGCCTGTGCCTGAAGTGGGAATCCAACTCAGTTCCTCAGTTCCCCAGGACCAAAGTCCACCACCCTAACCATTAGGCCACTCCTCCACTCTACTGGGCTAGATGGACCATTGATCTGACCCATTATGGCATGTTCATGAGTCCCTTTTCCAGATCATTTATAAATGTATTAAGAACTGGCCCTGGGACAGAACTTACTATATCTTTTTATCCATTGAGAAAAGTTAACCACTTAATCCTACTCCATTTTCTATATTTTAACCAGTTCCCAAATCCACAGCAGGACACACTGGTTTCTATCCCATGGTTTTTAATCTCCTCAGGAGTCTCATGACACACTCCATCAAGAACACAATGTTGGTCAAACCATCTAGCCCAGCACTTGTTTCCAACAGTGGCCGATCCAGGTTACAAAATACCTGGCAGGACCTCAATAAGGATACTGACTCCAGGGATAAGCAGTGGCTTTCCTCAGGTCTACCTCCAGAAAGGTTTATGGACTTTAGTTTCAGGAACTTGTCCCAGCCTTTTTTTTAAACTCAGCAACAAGTTCCAGGGCTTAACTATGTATTTTCTCCAATTTGTTTTAATTTGAAATCTTTTTATTACTGTCATAAATTATTGAACATGGAACAGCATGTACAATACAAAACGTCTGAACAGAACTTGAGAATAAAAAAAGGTTCCATCCGAATAAAAAATAAATACTGTTCACATTATTAATTTTAGCAAACTTCTATATCTAACCAACAGCTTAGAAAGGAGGCCTTTTTCCTTATAGCCTTCTCCCCTTCTAATACCAATTATCCGGCCCCTAACTATCCCCTTTCAGCCCTTACCACCCCACTCCCTCTTCCCACCCTGTTCCTTGAATTAACCCTAAACAAAAGAGATGTGAACCCAAGCCAGAAAACAAAACCAAAGCCCCTATGCTTCATAAAGGAATCATAATTACATCCTATTCAAAATGAGACTCCTCACTTCCTGTGCTTAAACCTAAGACTTGCTTCCTTCGCTTCCCCCATCATGAAAGTGTGAAGCTGATTCCTCCATTGCCAATACGATGGGGCTTCATGGTGAATCCACTGTTGACGTATACATTTCCCCCCCCCCCCAATAAGGTAGTCTTTTGGACAAATAACTTATGCCCCTTGCTTCTAACCCCTAGGTCCCCTGCACAGGCCAAAATTAAAATTTCAAAAACTGCTCTGTAGTGATGATGGCCCATGAAAACAATGAATCTTCACTTTCCGCACATTTGACACATATTGGGGAGTCAACTGCTTTAAATGCTCTCACTTGACACCAATAAGCTCTGTGAAGCACCCTGTTTTGACACTCATGAAAATCAGCATCGTCTGCCACCAGGGGAATCTCCCTAACCAATTTCATAAAACTGAGTAACCCTAAGAGATGATCGACTTCCCTCTTCCAAGCTTCCGATTTCTTTATATATACAACTTAGTAACTACGTAGTCGTTGTACTTTCTGAAAAAGGATCCAAATCAATTCGTGTTCATCCCTTCCACTCCACTCAGGATTTTATAGACCTTGATCATATCTCCCTGCAGCTGTATCTTCTCCAAACTGAAGAGCACTAACCTCTTTAGGTTTTCTTCATACGAGACTCATTCTATCCTCTCAATCATTTTGGTTGCCCTTCTCTGCAGTTTTTCTAATGGTCATGTCTATGTTTAGGATCCAGCAACCAGAACTGCACACAATACTCAAGGTGAGATAGACATGGGGAGGCCACTGCTTGCCCTGGGATTGGTAGCATGAATTTTGATACTCCTCAGGTACTTGTGACCTGGATTGGCCACTGTTGGAAACAGGATACTGGGCCATATAGACCATTGGTCTGACCCAATATGGCTATATTCTTATGTGAGGTCACACCATGGAGTGATGCAGAGGTATTATGATAGAGAATACAGCAAAAACTATTCCTTTTGTCTCATCTGTAAATTTGATTACCTCACTCATTGTTCCCATTTCCAGATCATTTAAAAATATGTTAAAACGGACAGCGACAATATACATTACTATGGTGTTCAACTATTTACCCTCCCTCCATCAAGTGTTTTTTTTTTTTTTTTTATTTGTACCCCGTGCTTTCCCACCCTACTCTCTGTTTTCTATTTTTTAACCTGTTCCCAGTCCAGAACAGAACATTGCCTCCTATTCCATGTCTTTTAAATTTCCTCTCTTTTAGGGGATGAAGCAGTGTTCTTAAGCTGTCTTTGCCATCAATTCTTTTGGGTATTCTTCCCTTACCGATGGACAAACATATAAGTTAGCAGGGCATTGACCGACAGCTAGGCAACCCTACCTTTCTTACTCTACTTACCCCACCCATTCTCTTAACATGGTCCCTAGTGGGCTTAAATCATGCCACAGTACTGGTTTCCACCACTCTCACGATAAATAGGCATTTCCTTATATTTCTATTGCCAGCTTCACATCATGACCCCTTATCTTTGGATTATTTCTTAAGGAAAAGTGCTGTGTCCCTGTTATACTTTACAGAAACCCGTTTCCCCTCTCTCCAGTGTCCTAAGCCTCTTTGCACAGAGTTTGTGTTACAGATTCTGAACTGGCCTATCCTCTCAATGCAGTGTTCCTTTAGTGTACTGACTTAATCTCGCTCGTGTTGCCAGTTCTTGAAGTGGTTAATGGATTTTGCACTTTTAAGCACTGAAGCACACATATCAAACCTTTGACCATCCTTTTTTTCTAGCTGCCTCCACCCCCTCACCCCACTTCTCAGTATTATCTACCTGAACACAGATGTTTCTACAGATAAGCATAATTTTCCATGAAGTCTTGTCTTCAATATCACCAACAATACGTGGAGGGGCATAATCGAAAGGGATATCCAAGTTTTGATGAGGACGTCCTCGCAAAACATCCCAATGCAGGAGCAGGGAAACCCATATTATTGAAACAAGATGGACGTCCATCTTTCGTTTCGATAATACGGTCAGGGACGGCCAAATCTTGAAATTTTGGTCGCCCCTAGACTTGGTCATTTTTGATTTTTGGTGATAATGGAAACCAAGGACATCCATCTCAGAAATGACCAAATGCAAGCCCTTTGGTCGTGGGAGGAGCCAGCATTTCTAGTGCAGTGGTCCCCCTGACATGCCAGGACACCAACCGGGCACCCTAGAGGGCACTGCAGTGGACTTCATAAATTGTTCCCAGGAACATAGCTCCCTTACCTTGTGTGCTGAGCCCCACAAAACCCACTACCCACAACTATACACCATTACCATAGCCCTTACGGTTGAAGGGGGCACCTAGATGTGGGTACAGTCCCGCCTTTGCTACGCCTCCGATATGTCCCCTTGAACTTTGGCTGTCCCTGTGACGGAAAGCAGTTGGGGACGTCCAAAAATCAGCTTTCGATTATACCGATTTGGACGACCCTAGGAGAAGGACGCCCATCTTCTGATTTATGTCGAAAGATGGGACTCCTTCTCTTTCGAAAATGAGCCCAATAGTAACGTAGTAAATGACGGCAGATAAAGACCTGTATGGTCCATCCAGTCTGCCCAACAAGATAAACTCATTTTATATGGTATGTGTTACTTTATATGTATACCAGAGTTTGATTTGTCCTTGCCTTTCTCAGGGCACAGACCGTGGAAGTCTGCCCAGTACTGTTCTTGTACTAAGTTCTTAAGCTCCTTAAAATTTACACTCCAGCCCATCCCTATCTATTCAGTCACGATCAAGGCGTAGACCGTAGAAGTCTGCCCAGCTCCCGTTTTGTTTCCCAATTACTGGCGTTGCCACCCAAACTCAATTAAGATTCCATGATGGCGATACCGAGAACCAATCCTAGTGCTGAGCCTTGATGAATCTCTATAAAACTATGATGATATGAGAGAAAAGAAATAAATACAGATAAAGATATTAAACCAAAGTTAGGCATAAAATTATACTAACAGGCTATGTGAAGGATGAGGTGAGCAGCAGATGCAATGATAGAAGGTCAGACGCGACTGGTTGGACCAGGCCTGCACTAACCCCATTGTATCCCTGGACTTGTAATCTTGACATTCTTACAGAATCTGGAATAAGTCCATGCATGCACTGGTTAAAACCAGTACTGGTTCTGATGTACAATCATTAGTGATTACAGAACTGAGCTGGAACCAGGCAAGACAGGGTTCAAATCCCACTGCTGCTTCTTGATATCTGGCTTAAGTCACTTAGTCTCCTCTGCATCAGGCACAAACTTAGATTGCAAGCCCTCTGGAGACAGGAAATACTTAGTGTACCTGAACATAACTCACCTTGAGCTACTACTGAAAAAGGTGCACGCTGAACCCAAATCCCTTAACATAATGGAACGGAGCTCATGCTGCCATCTCCATGCCACAGAGGACCTTCGGAGGGAGGGGAAGTTTTCTTGCTTTTGCACTTTGTAAGTTAAGTACTTTGGTGCTGGTACCCTGTCATTTAATATTTGAGCTACATGGGAAAAAGCCAGGAGTGAGAATGTGGAGGATAATTTATAACAGTGAGTCAGGCTAAAAGGGCAAATAAGCACCCACTTCGAAGCTATTTTATACCGACACAGGCAGGTATACTTTGATTGCAGGTACAGACACTACACCTGCTCAAAAGCAGGACATTCACAAGTCCGCACATTAATTACAGTATTTCATAATCACTTCAGACCATGCCCCAGCTACGTCCACCGCAAAGTCCACGCTTTCTGGACAAGACATGTACATTTATACAAGTCAGTACTTCAGAAGATGTCTTTTATATCCCTAAGTGCCACATAAGCATGAAATTCTCTTTAGGTGGACTCTGCAGTGCAGAGATTCAGCAAAGGCGGACAGAAAGCACACACTGAAAGCTAAGGGAAACATCTGATTTACACAGTAGCCAGGCACACGTCCGTGACCAACCACTGGTACCACAGGATATGTAGCATGCTGCACAGATGATCATGGAGGACAGGATGGAATTGATCAGCAAGTGAGGAGGTCTGGGCCAGGAACAATGGTGAGGAAGTGATGATCATGAAGTCAGATGCAGAAAAGCAGGAGTAACTAGTGAGTATGAAGGGGTGAAAAAGGATCATTTGAGTATTACGTAACAGTTGGGAAAGGAGCAGAAATGGAGAGAGAGATGGGGAATGGGTGGGAAAGGAAGGAGTGATTAGGGAGTGTAGGGTGATGATTATTTGGGAGGGAAGAATGAGGGGGGGGGGGCAGAAATGATGAGCAAAGGGTAAGCATGATTAACGTTTAAAGAAGAGATGTGAGAAGGAAATGACCCAGGAGTGGGGAATGTAGAAGGGGTGGGACAGGCTTATTGGAGAAAACTGGGGGTGGGGTAGGAGTGAGGACAGAATGATTAGGGAGCGTAACTTTGGGAAATGGAAAATGAGGAGACTTCATAAAGTACCTAGGTGGGAGAAGTATTTGGCCATGTTTATTAAGCAGTCTCAGAAGCAGAAATAAGGGCTCTAAGCACATCACAAACCCACTGCGATAAATCTTTCCTTTAATTTTGTGTGTGCATGTGCGAACTCTCTTCCTTTACAGCACACTTCATAGTGCTGTGAAAAACCAGAGCACATTTTAATTCTGCTATCATTAAGAAAATGTTATGATTGATGTGGCTGCTATTGAACTAATATCTGTAAAATGTAGCTGGGCACAACGATTCATCTCTAAGACTGATGAAGGTTGATTGCTCTCTATGCAAAACGTATTAAAAGTAAATGAGGAGTCTATTACTCACATAGCACCGATGATCTCTTAGTGAAGGTTTTGTTAACTAAACACATTTAGAGGCGGCAGGACTGTCCCGTACAGCAGGGCTGCACTGCCTGCTATCTTTTTCTGCATTTCTTTTAATTGTATAGAGAGAACCTCTCCGTTGCCAATTCAAACTGCTTTTTATGGTCAGCTACCATCATTTCCCTCTCGGCCTCTGAGAAGTATTGGAGCGCCCTCCTGTGCGAAGGTGGCAAAGTGCAAGCTTCCACTGAACCCCCTCACGTGGAGCTCCGTGAATCACCTCCATCCTAAACATCTAGTTGCAATCAGTCGTGAATGAGAAAGGCAGCAGAAAATGTTAATCATCCATCGTACTTCCGCCTTTTTTTTTTAATTGCCTAACCCAAAGGACATGGACTCATTATTTGTCCTCTCTCTCATTTTAATGCCTACACAGGGCAGTGAAAATAGCGTCACCCACAGGGGAAGAGAAAACAGCAGAGGCTACTTGTGTTAGTAACAGATCTAAGGCTCTGAAACACATCAATCTGTCCTCGTAACCCTGGCTCTTTCCTCCCTTCCTGCTAATATTCTTAAGGTGACTACAAAATGTGACTAGCTGGTATTTTTATGATTAATACATTTTGGATGCAGTCCAACTCTTGACAGCCTCTCCCCACAGCCTTCTTCCATAACTACAGTGATGCCTCTCTTGATTTAACGACTATAGCCTCCCTCCCCCCGTTCATTTGCACAGCACTGTGCAGAAATTGAGCGCATGGAAAAATCCGAGAGGAACTCCAAGCTCCAAGGTGGATGAGGGTCTGGAGAGCACCAGGGCAGGTGGTGCATCTAAGAATTAAAATGTTCAGCAGATTTGTTACCTGCTGCAGAGTGAGGAATGCCAGAAGGGAAGCTATCATAAGTACATAAGTAATGCCACACTGGGAAAAGACCAAGGGTCCATCGAGCCCAGCATCCTGTCCATGACAGCCGCCAATCCAGGCCAAGGGCACCTGGAGAGCTTCCCAAACGTACATTCTATACATGTTATTCCTGGAATTATGGATTTTTAAGTCCATTTAGTAGTGGTTTATAGACTTGTTCTTTAGGTAACCGTCTAACCCCTTTTTAAACTCTGCTAAACTAACCGTCTTCACCACGTTCTCCGGCAACGAATTCCAGAGTTTAATTATGCGCTGGGTGAAGAAACATTTTCTCCGATTTGTTTTAAATTTACTACACTGTAGTTTCATCGCATGCCCCCTAGTCCTAGTATTTTTGGAAATCGTAAACAGATGCTTCACATCCACCTGTTCCACTCCACTCATTATTTTATATACCTCTATCATGTCTCCCCTCAGCCGTCTCTCCTCCAAGCTGAAAAGCCCTAACCTCCTTAATCTTTCTTCATAGGGAAGTCGGCCCATCCCTGCTATCATTTTAGTCACCCTTCGCTGCACCTTTTCCAATTCTACTATATCTTTCTTGAGATGCGGCAACCAGAATTGAACACAATACTCAAGGTGCGGTCGCACCATGGAGCGATACAACGGCACTTTCATTGCCATTATCACAGTACAGGTAGCAGCAGTACTGAAAACTTCCTCTCCCCCCCCCCCCCCCAAGAGAACAGGTAGATTTATTTATTGTATTTGATACCGTCTCTCTGGATGAACCAACCAAAACGGTTTACAATAATACGGTTCAAACAATCACTAAGTAAAACATTAAACACTATCTAAAATACTTGAAACAAAACATATAAACCACAGATAAAAATGACCAAAAGGAACAAAAAGTCAATTTCCAAAGCAGTGGATCCAAGCACTAGGACCCTACAAAGGCCACGCAGAAAAAAAAAAGAAGTCTATTTTCAATTTCTCTAAATTTACCTCAAGGTGAAGATGAGATGGAAGAGAATTCGATAAAGCTGGAGTGAAGTAAAAAAACCAACTCTCAAGTGGAATTTAATAATGCTCTGGGCACAATTAAATTTATGTTTATTAGGTTCTTGTTATACCAACTTTCAGGACTCGTATACAGACTAAAACAGGAAAAAATGAAAAGAAGTACAGTCCAAGACAGAAAACTTTTTCGGGTATTTGTGACCTGGATTGGCCACTGTTGGAAACGGACCTTTTCTCTGCCCCAGTATGGCAATACTAATGTACTTATGTAAATCAGGAGACAAAGGGACGGCAGAGGGAATACTATAAGGGAACAGAGAGTACTATCATCTACATAAGAGAGCGGGGATGCGATTCTGATTCTGTGATTTCTACTATCATAGTGGACAGGTAACTCACAAGGCTGGTCATCTGGGCACCCCATCTTATCTTCCATCTTCAGCGATTGCTTATACTCCTTCCCGTTCCTTGTGCCCCGAGAATGGCCCATTATGAATGCACTTGTACCTCCGCATCCCCCCCGGAATAACCTGCCTCCCTACCTTTGCTCTGAGTTCTCTTTTTCAAAATTCCAAACTTTACTAAAAACCCATTTTTCTGAACTAGCTTTTGGTCTGTCAGCTGCTGTGACCCAGGGCCAGTGGGTATAGGACTGTGTGGTTCTAGGCCCTTCCATTGTACGGTTGTGACTCTTACTTTCTGAATGCCTCTGTGTGATTGTACCCTTAGTTCCCATATGATAATTTCAGAGCGCTTGCTCCCCCATCTCTCCTATAATAATTGGCGCTTTCCCTTGTATCTTACTTGTTTTTAAATTTGTTAGCCGCTGTGTCCTGTGCGTAAAAATGTCAGGATATCAAATATTTTAATGGTTCGTGTTCCTTTTGCTGGATAGTTAAGCACCGTGATGGGAAAAATAGGCACCTCAGTAGGAGCAGGGCCAGTCCTGGGCTAGCTAGACCCTTGGCAGCAGCAAGGCCACGGTGGCTCATAAGACAAAGCTTATCTGTATGTTCTCTGCCGTTCCCCCCCTCCCATCTTAGTACATTATATATCACCTCTGCATCCAGGCACAGCACGCTGGGAGTTTTCACTCCAGAAAGAGCTGCCAGAAAAAACGACAGAAGCCTTCTGTCTCTCTAATCCGAGTTTCCAAACCACATCTCCTCCGTAGCTAATAAGGATGTGTGGATTGCTATCTGCTTATCTCAGTGCGACGCCTCCAGAACAATCAATAGTAAACAGGTAAATTATTAATCGCACCAAGTAATTACATTTATCAAATCCAAATAAATAACACTGATATTTTCTATAAGTGCTTTGAAAGGGAGGCCTCTGAAGGAATGATATTGATCAGGGGCCATGTGTCTGTTAGAAGCTGAGAAGTCTGGTCTTGCATTTATGAGCAGGAAGAGTGGGAAAGCCTTTTGAGTGCCTGCAGGGGGCTTCTGAGGGCAGGAAGGAAAATTAAGGACAGGCCTCACACCCTCCTCTCCCTCTCTGACAGCGTCTGAAGTACAAGTAGCCAAAGGTAACTGGGAAATGCTGCTGAGGCAAGAATTTTTTTTGGGGGGGGAGGGAGATTGCCTCTCTGTGTTGATATGGTGGAGGCTGGAGAAGACTGGGGGGGGGGGGGGGGGATTATTCAGAAAAGATGGGTATGTACATAACTCCTGTTATTCCAGTACTGAAGCTAACACACCTGATTTCTGCTCTGTGCACTCCTGCTATTCCACTGAAGACCTCATGCACAGCTCTCTCAATGCACCTGCTATTCCAGTACTGAGACTTTTCACACACAGCTCTACCAACAAATGTCATTCCTGCCCTGCAACATCCCTTGCCATTCCAGTATTGAGAATTCCATATACACACCTTGTTCCTGCCCTGCAACACCCTCTGCTATTCCAGTTCTAAGACCTTCCCACACACAACTCTATCAATGCACCTCACAGTATCTCTGACCGTGTTGGTTCAGATGTGTCCACAAGGTCAAACTGTCTTTACACGTGGCCTGAAACTGCCTTTAACTCAGTCTGGTGATGTGAGAGACGGCTGCATCCCTTTAAATCTCCAGCCTCTGCTGCTCCCTTCACTCCTTCCTTTTTTATGGGGCTGGCTGGTAATTCATCTGCCGGCTCTTGTCAGTATGTTTCACGTCTGAATCCCAGCCTGGACGCCTTATCTATTTTTAATGCTGGGCTGTGAAATAAAAGTAATTTTAAACTACTGAGCTATGTCATTCTGACTGTATTTTCCATTTCCCCCATTTCTGCTGTCATTATGCAGATGTACCTTGCTCGTCTGATTTTGTCTTACTGATGAGAAGATATTCTTCAATCCATTATGTTGTTCTCCTGGTGTGTTTCACTATGGATGACAGCTGTCTGGGAGGAGGAGAAGGCCCCACATTTCAGAGTCAATTGTCAGACTCCCAGCTCAGGTAGAACTTCGTGGAAAATGTGCTATGTCGTCTCCTTGAGGTCCATGATGCGGGGCTCCAAGCCTCCCTGCACAGGTACAGTCACCTGCCTGACCACCGTACACTCAGCACTAGCAGAAAGCCAGACACTGTTACTCCATAATGGCCATCGAGACCTGCTCTGCCCAGCTCTCTAGGGCTTTACCACATGTGTAATCTGCTCTCTCTCTCTCTAGGGAACCTTCTACTGAAGAGTGATAGATTAGCCCTGGCTCCAGAATCACTTGCTAGATTAATATTCACAATGAGCAACGTTGCTTAACCTCTTCAGGCCTAGCCATGACACACAGCCTCAGTGTTTTCATTCATCCCTTGCCCCTCTCTCTCTCTCTGCCCCCACCCAGAGTCTTTGGATTTAGAAATAAAGCCATCCTTTACACAGTTCCAAGCCTTGCTAATGACTCTTGTACATAAACTGCACATTGAGATCATTCACGTGCTTAGATCAATTTGTGATAATTATAACAATCAGGGAGGGTGACTAGCACTGCACAGATTATGGCCACCGAGTGCCAAACTCAGCCCTCGTATTTCTTTCTTTCACATGACGCACTCCACAACCCTCCAGGAGCAAGCTTCACGAACCGATGTACCCGTCCCTTTTAGCAAACCCACGGACATGAACTGCAGGGCTGGTTTAGAAATTAAATCGAAGGCATTAAAAGAAAAACGAGCGACATCCACCAGAACAGGAACTGGTTCCACATTATTAGGTCTCCACTTGCGCAAGATCTGCTCCAGAAGACCACAATCTTGCAGGAGCAGAGGTGGCAGCTCTCTGCTGAGGAATTACAGCTAGGATCTACGTTTCCACTTCCCTTCAAGGAAAACTAATGATCAACCACAAAATGCAAAAAAAGTCACAATACTGAACATGATTTGAGAAGCAGTAGTGAAGAGCCCCCGTCCCCACTGTGGGAGGGGCATTTCCTGCCAATCCTGCCACAATGGAGGCATGCGATGAAGCTACAAAAGTACTAAATTTAATACGAACCGGTGAAAATATTTCTTCACTCAACATGTAATTAAACTCTGGAATTCGTTGCCACAGAATGTGGTAAAAGCAGTTAGCTTAGCGGGGTTTAAAAAAAAAGGTCTGACCAGCATCCTAAAGGAAAAGTCCATATAGACCATTATTAAATTGACTTGGGGAAAATCCACTGCTTATTTCTAGAATAAACAGCATAAAATATATTGAACTTTTTTGGGATCTTGCCAGGTATTTGTGACCTGGATTGGCCACTGGTAGAAACAGGATGCTGGGCTTGATGAACCTTTGGTCTGTCCCAGTGTGGCAATACTTATGTAAAGAAGCCATCAGGACTCTCCTCCTGCTCTGCTAAAGCTCTACATTGAAATCATAAAAGTCTCACCAAACAAGGAAACCGTGGAACAAAAACTAGAAGGTTACCAGCATGGTAGCTCAGTTTTCAGTAAAAGGATAGGCTGTCTGTAGAATTCAAAAACAGGAAGAACCCAACTAACCTGGTCCATGGCATCGTAAAGAAGGGCAGCTTCTTAATCACAGAAAAATGAACAAAAACCCGTTAGAGGGACATTCCTCACCCTGAAGCTGGACTTGTTGTTGTTGTTACATTTGTACCCCGCATTTTCCCACTCATGGCAGGCTCAATGTGGCGGGCAATGGAGGGTTAAGTGACTTGCCCAGAGTCACAAGATGCTGCCTGTGCCGGGAATCAAACTCAGTTCCTCAGTTCCCCAGGACCAAAGTCCACCACCCTAACCACTAGGCCACTGTAAGTTCTCTCTTTCACGCTACATAATTCAAGTTAACCTAACTCGAGAGCTGTCAGTTTCAGGGGATTATTTCACAAGGCGCAGGTAGAGATGGTGGCTCCGAGCTGCTGGCAATACCCATCCTGTTCAGCTGCAGGGAGCTGGGGCAATGTGTTGCTTTTAACTTGGACACCACTGAGCTGTCACAAGCACAAGAGTCGGCACCACTGATAGCTCTGTGTCCCCCTTTGGCTCTGAATCTTGGGAAATAACCCCTAAAAGAGTAAGCCCAACAGATAACAGCTTTAAATAGATATTACGTATTTAATAACCTACAACAGCACAAGTCAAAATTAAAAACTACAGCCCACAGTCAAATGTGTTAGGACAACAATAAACTGAGGGGTTAGGTCTGTGCATAGGCCAGCGTAAAGAAATGATGGTTTGAGTTTTGACCTACAGAAAAGTGTAAGGACTTGAACTCTAGCAGGTCTGGAGACCAACGACTCGACCCCTGACCACAGGTAAGTAGTCTGTGAAGTATAGTAGGTATAACTTAATAACTGAATCCTTGACTGGAGTCTGAGGGAAAGGGTCTCAGAAACTGGACCGGTCCTCAGGGCTGCTA
Source organism: Microcaecilia unicolor (assembly GCF_901765095.1). Classification (NCBI taxonomy): domain Eukaryota; kingdom Metazoa; phylum Chordata; class Amphibia; order Gymnophiona; family Siphonopidae; genus Microcaecilia; species Microcaecilia unicolor. The sequence continues at coordinate 164,753 of NW_021963071.1, read as the reverse complement.
AAGTGCTGGGCAGATAGCTCGAGGGCTGAAAGATCCTGGGCTCTATATGTGCCCTGAGGGACGAATACAAGCCTGAGCAGCCTGTTCAACCTGTGTCAGAGCCCTTGGTCTGCTGTGTTTCCAGTAAAACACTGTAGGGGACCAGGACAGACCTGAATCAGACATGAACAGATGGCTGGCAACACATTTCAGCTTTCACCTATAATTTTACAACAGGGTGTCCAAGCTGTCAGTGCACATAGACACACGTTGCAATTATCTTCATCAAATAGCCCACCGAAGTTTCAGCTCCTCTGATGAAAACGCAGCTTTGTGTGTATGTGCCAGTAACGTATATATTTTATTAAACAGGGGGTCCCAACATTTTCAGCTGAGTGAACCTCTTGTCAAACACTAAACACTTTGGCAACCCCCAAAACATACCACCCACTCTTTTTTTCGCTCTTATCCCTCCCTAGTTTCTCAGCCCCAGTCTACTCCCCTCCCCCTACCAATACTTCTCTTTCTCCCCCTTACTCAGCCAACAGTCCCCATCATTCACTCTCTCCCTATGCTCTAACCAGCCCCACCGATTCCTCCCTCTCTTCTCCCCAGCCCCACTACTCTCACTGCATCCTCCCTCCACAACCCCTCCATCCCAGTCTCTCTCTCTCTCTTCGCCTCTACTGTATTTTCTGTTTCTAGTCCTTGTGGGGCCTGCCTCTGGTGTTGTCACCCCTGCTATATCCATCCCATGCAGCGATGCAGATCCTGCCCCCAGGGCTATAGGTATTTCTGGCTACGTTCATCTTACACTGCTACTGTTCCCTTCCCAAGCATCCTGCTGTTTTGACCTTGCAGTGGTTAGCCTTGTAAATAAAGTGGGTTTAACCCCACTTCCCTGTATCTTGTGGACACCCTGCGATGGGAAAAAACTGTATTAAAACATTGGACAAGCACAGGAGAAATGGATTGGCTCTCCTAGTCCTTCTTGTATGTCTGTCACCAGGAAGATATCTTCTTACCCTCTTTCCATCTATTTGACTTTATCAAGAGCTCATCAGGGAAATACCAAGCATAATCTGCTTCTCCTATCGGTGTCAAGAACAACCAACAGTGACACGCCTATAACACTAACCAAAATTAAATTTGCCAGAACACCCATCCCCGTGCTGACATTAATCAACCAAAGCAAAAGAGCAGAGGAGGAATCTTAAAGATGTTGGGACCAGGACATACCCGCTGGCTGCGCAGGGTGACACCCGCTGATTTGAAGTCTGGAAACTTGATGCCGGCAGTCTCAGGAACGGCCTGCAAGAAAGGGAATAGGAGGGATTGAAAAGTAAAGGAAAAACACAACTCCTGCCAGCCACCTGCAAAGGCTGGACATTCACTAAGGCTTACTCTCTTCTGCGGGTGCTTGACTGCGTCAAGAGAGGGGTAATTTCCACTGGGTTTAGCACTCCCAATCATTTTGAAAAGTTGGCTCCTGTGGTTCTACCCACCTCACAGTTGGAGCCCTGATCACTCCAGGTACAAGAGCAATATCAAATATGTATCAGAAGATAATGTGGCAAAAGAGCCCTTAAGCAGGATCAGCAAGAGCAGTAAAAAAGTAAATTAGGGGCGGGGGGAGGGGGGGGAGCCCACAGTGCCAAGGACTAGCACCTCACATTCTTCATCTACATGGTGGAGAATGCCTCAGTCACATCAGCTGTAATGTTAAGATATGGGAAAGGGTAACATTTGATGGACCCCTTCCTTCCACCTTAACATGAACTACAGGGGTCGACTTGCAGCAGAAAATCAATAGTCTTTGCCAGGCCACAGTTTTTCCAGCTGTGAATCAAGTATACCATCATGAATTTGCAGGATTTTAACCAATTTAGGGGCCCTATTACTAAGCCGTGCTGAAAAATGGCCTGCGGTAGTGTAGATGCGTGTTTTGGGCGTGCGCAGAATCATTTTTCAGCGCACCTGTAAAAACCGCCTTTTTAAAATTTTTGCCGAAAATGAACGTGTGGCAAAATGAAAATTGCCGCACGTCCATTTTGGGTCTGAGACCCTACCGCCAGCCACTGACCTAGTGGTAAGATCTCACGCGGTAACTGGCCAGTAATGGTCTACGCATGTAAAATGCCGATTACCGCCCACACCAGAAAATAAAAATATTTTCCAGTGCGCATAGTGGGCATGAGTAAAAAAATGAAATTACCACATGGGCCACGCGGTAGTCAGGCGGTAACTCGGAATTGTTGGTGTCAGGCGCATGTAGGCGCTTACGCGGCTTAGTAAAAAGGGCCCCTTATTCTCTGCAAACGTCCCAGAAGCCTCGCACCTGCCACTCAGACTGGAGAAGTGGAAACAATGGGTGGTTGTGGGGGGGGGGGGGGGGGGGGGGGGGGGGGGAGACATTATGATCACATTTTGGATGCAACATTGAGAAGGTAATGCCTGGTTCTAGGTTCCCACATACATTCATGTAAGATTCTTACACACTCACATACCTCAGATACACAACATTACTCGATATCCACATGCGGAAGATGCCAGGCCTCCCCTATAGCCTTGCACAGAAAGCCCCCTCCCGTCTGCACTCATCAAGAAAACTTTGTCTTTCAAGGGAAAAGCAAACAAGAAAGAAAAAAAAAAAATAGTTCCACGAAAACTCTCCTTACTGGTTTCTCAGTTTCCTTTTTCTGTGGCAGCTTCTTCTTGGTGGCTTTGCGCTCGGCCCGCCTCATCTCGGTGGTGGTGTCAGCAGCGGTGATCAGTTTCTGTAGGTCTTGTGCTTTCTTCTCTCGCTCCTTCTTCCTGCTCTCAATCTTCCGCAGCTCTTGGATTAGATACTCCTCTTCTGACACCTGCAGGTGAGAGGAGGAATGGCAGCCATGTCACAGAGCTGCCAAGTGCCCAGTCTCCAGATGCAGGCTCTCAGCAAGGTGTTTTTGAAATGACACTCAATGCATTATGGTACCTGTAGTCCTGGGGGGGGGGGGGTCCATCTGAAAGCCCTACAGGTACCAAAATGCATCAGGAGAGGGTGTTAAGAGTAGGGTCACTTGGAAACTCTGGCCGTGCTTTGTAAAGGAGAAAGGGTGGTTGGAGCTTACTAAGATTTGTCCCTGCTGATACCAATGTGAATGGGAACTAAGCTGTCCTCATCATGACACGGGGAGGGGTCCTTGTCAGTTATTTTATTTCAGTTCAATCCCTCTCTAGCCCCAGTGTCCTCATACTGCAGAAACTTGTCATTTGAATAATCACTGGTCTCATACCCCAGGAGGGTCGTCACCCTCAGACCAGAATGAGCCAAGTACCTACAGGGGGTAATAAATCATTTTAAAGGCCTTTTTAACACACATATGGCTTTGGTGCCTTAGCGGGTCTTTTAGCTGACTGCAGAAATCAGCTGGCACCAATCGCCGAGATGCCCATTATATACCTATGGGCATCTCAGTGTTTACCGCCAGCTAAAAACTCTACCATGTCTTAGTAAAAGACCCCCTTAGGGTGTAAATGCAGTACATCAAATATTCATATGTAAACTGCTTTAAAAAGTATGCGCCTTGTGAAGGCGACGCAAGTATTGCTGGAATGTACTCTGGTGTAGAGAGGTCAGTTTTAGGACGCTTTGATACGGAGTAATTTGATGACGACGATTCATTTTTGGATGGTTTAGAAGACATTTTATTCCGCATCAGATATATGAAAAATCCAATGAAAAATAATGCAGTATCTCTGAATAATTATAATAATTAACTTTTGCTGGCAGGTGCTGCTCGATCATGCCGCTATTCCCAAGCAGGTCATGTGACCACCAGTACACAGTCTCTTAATCTAGGCGCCCTTATGACACAAAGTTTAGTTCTCAGGCTGTTTTTTTTTTTTTTTTTTTAACCCATTTTTGTAAGTGATATTGTGAAAGGCTGTCTGGTAAGGTTTCTCTCTTTGCAAACGATACCAAAATCTGCAAAAGGGTAGACACCCATGACAGTGTGGATAACATGAGGAGCAGAATTTGACAGCTAAGATTTAATGCTAAAAAAACAGAGTTGTGCATTTGGGCTGTAAAATCTTAAGAGCGAAGCACGGTGCGGGGGGGGGGGGGGGGGGGGGTTGTTTGTGAAATACTTGACAAGGAAGTGATTGTATCCGATGATCTTAAGGTGTTCAAACAGGTAGAAAAGGTAAAGGCAAAAGACAGAAGGATGCTTGGGTGTACAGGGAGAGGAATGGCCAGCAGGGTAAAGGAGGTGATAGTGCTTATTACTGTGGAGGATGCACTTTCAAAAAGTTACAAACAGGATGGAGTCAGTCCAGAGGGTGGCTATTAAAATGGTCAGGGGTCTTCTTTATATAGCGAATGGGGACAAAGATCTCAATATGTATACTGTGGCAGAAAGGTGGGAGAGGGGAGAATGATAAAGACAAAATACCTAACAGCATAAATGCACTGAAAGGAATGGTTGGAATGAGGGGGCAGAGGAAGAAGGTGAAAAGGGATAAACAGGAGTAACCTAAGGAAATACTTCTTTATAGAAAGAGTGGTGGATACATGGAACAGCCTCCCAAGTGGAGGTGGTAGAAATCAAGACTATTTAAATTTAAAAATGTGTAGGACAAGCACACAGGATCTCTACGGGAGAAGGGGGGATATAGTGGAAGGTAGGGATCTGCCATCATTTTCTGCGTTTCTATGCTATAAAATTACCCTCATAAAAAGTCGGTGGTTTTCGCTCTGTAGGACTCTACTGGACATAAAAATGTAGAACCCTAATCAACCCACTTGTGCATCAAAGCTCTTGATTTACTCTTGGAAATAAAACATGACTTGAGACAGAAGCTGTTAAAAAATCAAGAACCTTAAACCAGCCCGTTTATATAACCTAACGCCTCCAGAGAAGGAGAGCCCACTGCCCCATTCATTAACCGCCCCCCCCCCCCCCCCCCCAGGCCTTTCACAGCCTCCTTCTGGTGCTCACCAAGAAATCACCCAGTGGCGTTTCCCTTGGAAAACTACCTGCCTCAAATGTGTTTAATAAAATCCCCATATAAGATGCACCTGATACTTGTGCAAGTGATCAAGAGAGCAAAATAGCTACATGTGCTTGTCTTGCCCTGATCCGAGCACACCTGCAGGGATGCCTCTTTTTACCCCAGCTCGGAATATACAAGCTGTGAAGTGAATGCATGGTTTCAGGGGGCAGAGGAAAGCCATTTCCAGACACATCATCTTATCTGGCTTAGTCACTTTGAAATTTGCACTTCACAGTTATGTCACCCCTAACCTGGGAAGCTGGTTAAGCACATTGTAATGGTGAAAAACAACAGCTTCATGTACCCACCCCTTCCCCAACAGAGCCATTTCAGCATTACCTCCCCTCAGCCAGAGACCCCTCCCCCTTTCATCTATTATCTTGCCTGCTCTGGCATCCTGTGGCACACTTTCACTTGACATACTATCCACCTAAATTTAGGTCTGAGCGGTTCCTCCCTCAAATCAGGAAACCCTATAGATCCAGCGGATTACCTGCTCTGGGGTCCTGTTGTACAGTCGTTCCAGCTGCTCCTTCCTGCGTCGCTCATGCCCAGCATCAAACACAAGCAACTTCAAGTCTGTGCCAGGAGCGGCCCTGATGTTGGATAACTTGGAACAGATACCATAATAGCGTTCCTTCAGATCTTCTGTTGATCTTTTCTACACAGAGCACAAAACAGAGTGCAGGACAAATGCTTAGAAAGGTACTGTACCCCACAGCCAGTAAAACAGCAAGATCCCCTACTTTCCACCCTGCTTATGAAGCACAGAGTGGCTGGATGATCTCAGATACTGCAAGCAGGAGGGCACTGCCATGCCACACTTATGGGGCACTGACTAGGCCTGAAGCTGGCTGACCTTTACCATGCTATCCTGCCACATGACAATGACTACAGCTGATTGACCTCTACCACAGTATCTCATCACATGGCACTGACTAGGTCTGCAAGCGGGTGATACTACCATGTGGCATTCACTAGGCCTACAGACTGGCCCCACTTTGTCATACAGGTGACAATTTTACAAAGTAGCAGGGGTAGCAGGGGAGTGGAGTGGCCTAGTGGTTAGGGTGGTGGACTTTGGTCCTGGGGAACTGAGGAACTGAGTTCGATTCCCACTTCAGGCCCAGGCAGCTCCTTGTGACTCTGGGCAAGTCACTTAACCCTCCATTGCCCCATGTAAGCCGCATTGAGCCTGCCATGAGTGGGAAAGCGCAGGGTACAAATGTAACAAAAATAAAATAGATACTATTGGAGATTCTACATGGAATGTTGCTACTATTGGAGATTCTACATGGAATGTTGCTATTCCACTAGCAACATTCCATGTAGAAGGCTGCGCAGGCTTCTGTTTCTGTGAGTCTGACGTCCTGCACGTCAGACTCACAGAAGCAGAAGCCTGCGCGGCCACATGTGTGATCTGCAAGGGCTGACTTCTACATGGAATGTTGCTAGTGGAATAACAACATTCCAGGTAGAATCTCAAATAGTAGCAACAGTGGAGGAGTGGCCTAGTGGTTAGGGTGGTGGACTTTGGTCCTGAGGAACTGAGTTCGATTCCCACTTCAGGCACAGGCAGCTCCTTGTGACTCTGGGCAAGTCACTTAACCCTCCATTGCCCCATGTAAGCCGCATTGAGCCTGCCATGAGTGGGAAAGCGCAGGGTACAAATGTAACAAAAATTAAAAAAAATAGCCGCAGAATGTCTGCTTCCTACTGTGGTTCATTACCTTTCATCCTGCACAGTATGGGGAAGACCAGTAGAGAGAGGCTAAGTTAACATTTAGTTAAGAACTGATAATCTGGGTTAGTTATACAAAGATCCCTGTCAGTGGAACAGACTCAAGAGTCATCTCTGCCCTATGATGAAGAGAAAGATCCTGACCAGCAAGGAGGTAAGGGGGGGATGACTGCAGTCTAACCCACAGGATGCGTCATCGAAGCTCGCCAGCACACAGCCGCTGCTTGTAGGTCTGGTAACACGTGGTGGAGAATCACCTTAAACTGCTGATGGTCATAGCGGTCATGGATGACAATGAAGCGGAGGTCAAACCGTCGGCACAGGTCGAAAAGATGATCTGTCTCGGCTTTAGTCCACCCGTCGTCGTGCAGGTACATCTGATACTCCTGCTCCGAATACACAGGCACCTGTACTGTCTGAAGCATCACCACGGAGGAGACAAAGAGAGAAAGGGAGAGGTCAGCAGGATAAAAGAAGGTGAGGACAGGAAAAGAGGAAAGGGACAGAAAGTGAGGCATTACTATATTCACATTACTCCAGGGCCAATGACTACATCTGGATTGTGTCTGTCCCACACCTCACTTTAAAATCCCCAGGAGAGCTCTGTCAACAAAATCAGGGCTTTATATCTGAAAAGGCCTGAACTGATCAGATTGTCATGGATACTCCTCTAGCCCAGGGGTTCTGATCCCAGTCCTTACGACACACCTAGCCACTCGGGTTTTTAGGATATCCATGAGATAAATATGCATACAATGGAAGTAAGACATGCAAATCTCTCTCATTCATATTCATTGCGAGTATCCTGAAAACCTGACTGGTATGAGAACCCCTGATCTAGCCTGACCAATGCCAGATCCTACTACTACTACTACTAAACATTTCTAGAGCGCTACTAGGGTTACGCAGCGCTGTACAGTTTAACAAAGAAGGACAGTCCCTGCTCGAAGGAGCTTACAATCTAAAGGACGAAATGTCAAGTTGGGGCAGTCACCAGAGTCCATTTGCCTCTACACAACACATCACAGGGAAAGGAATTTAGCCCCTGCCAAGAAGTTTCAAAATAAGTATCAAAGTTTCCTCATGCTCGTTACCTAGGAGGTGCTGACATTTTAGTGAAGGAAGTAGGACATAAAAGGAGGAACAGCTGGCACAGAGGTTGTATGGTAGCAAATGGAAGGTTCAATAAAATGCATATATATATTTTTTTAGTAGGGAAAATTGTAGAAGAAAACAGGGTTTGCTAAAGATGGTATCAGCTTGGGTTTTCATGGGAAAGGACACCATCTAGACAACGTAAAAACAGCCATACTGGTTGAGACCAATGGTCCATCTAGCCCAGGATCCTGCTTCCAACAGCGGCCAATTCAGGTCACAAGTACCTGACAGAAACCCAAATAGTGACAACATTCATGTCACTGATCCCAAGGACAAGCCGTGGCTTTCCCCATGTCTCTCTCAATATAGACTTTTTCTCCAGGAACTTGTCCAAATCTTTTTTTAAACCCAGATACACTAAACTGCTGATACTACATCCTCTGGCAACAAATTCCAGAGCTTAACTATTTGTTGAGTGAAAACATATTTCCTCCCTTTTGTTTTAAAAGTAGTACCATGTAACTTCCTTGAGTGTCCCCTAGTCTTCGTACTTTCTCAAAGAGTAAAATCGATTCACTTTTACCCGTTTTACACTACTAAGTATTTTGTAGACCTCTATCAAAACCCCCCTCAGCCATCTCTTTTCCAACCTGAAGAGTCCTAATCTCTTAAGCCTTTCTTCATATGAGAGGAGTTCCATCACCTTAATCATTTTGGTCGCCCTTGTTTGAACCTTTTCTAATTCACCAGAACAGCACACATTACTCAAGGTGAGGTTGCACCGTGGAGTGATAATCAGGCATTATAATATTCTTTGACTTATTTTCTATCCCTTTCCTAATAATTCCTAGCACTGTGTTCACTTTTTTGGCCACCACCAAACCCTGGGCAGAAGGTTTCAGCGTATTGTCCACGATGATACTTAGATCTTTTTCTTGGGTGCTGACTCCTAGGGTGGGTCCTTGCATCACATAACTGATTTGGATTATTCTTCCCAGTGTGCATCACTTTGCATTTGTCCACATTAAATCTCACCTGCCATTTAGATAACCCATCTTCCAATTGTCTAAGGTCTTCCTGTAATTCTTCACGATCCGCATGCATTTTAACAACTCTGAATAATTTTGTGTCATTACTACTACTACTACTATTTAACATTTCTATAGCGCTACAAGGCATACGCAGCGCTGCACAAACATAGAAGAAAGACAGTCCCTGCTCAAAGAGCTTACAATCTAATAGACAAAAAATAAATAAAGTAAGCAAATCAAATCAATTAATGTGAACGGGAAGGAAGAGAGGAGGGTAGGTGGAGGCGAGTGGTTACAAGTGGTTACGAGTCAAAAGCAATGTTAAAGAGGTGGGCTTTCAGTCTAGATTTAAAGGTGGCCAAGGATGGGGCAAGACGTAGGGGCTCAGGAAGTTTATTCCAGGCGTAGGGTGCAGCGAGACAGAAGGCGCAAAGTCTGGAGTTGGCAGTAGTGGAGAAGGGAACAGATAAGAAGGATTTATCCATGGAGCGGAGTGCACGGGAAGGGGTGTAGGGAAGGACGAGTGTGGAGAGATACTGGGGAGCAGCAGAGTGAATACATTTATAGGTTAGTAGAAGAAGTTTGAACAGGATGTGAAAACGGATAGGGAGCCAGTGAAGGGTCTTGAGGAGAGGGGTAGTATGAGTAAAGCGACCCTGGCGGAAGATGAGACGGGCAGCAGAGTTTTGAACCGACTGGAGAGGGGAGAGGTGACTAAGTGGGAGGCCAGCAAGAAGCAGATTGCAGTAGTCTAAATGAGAGGTGACAAAGGTGTGGATGAGGGTTTTGGTAGAGTGCTCGGAAAGAAAGGGGCGGATTTTACGGATGTTGTAAAGAAAGAAACGACAGGTCTTGGCGGTCTGCTGGATATGAGCAGAGAAGGAGAGAGAAGAGTCAAAGATGACCCCAAGGTTTCGAGCTAAGGAGACAGGGAGAATGAGAGAGCCATCAACAGAAATAGAAAACGGGGGGAGCGGGGAGGTGGGTTTGGGGGGGAAAATGAGAAGCTCGGTTTTGGTCATATTTAATTTCAGGTGGCGTTGAGACATCCAGGCAGCAATGTCAGACAAGCACGCTGAAACTTTGGTTTGGATGCAAGGTGAGATATCAGGGGTAGAAAGGTAGATTTGGGAGTCATCAGCATAGAGATGGTAGGAAAAGCCATGGGATGAGATTAATGAACCAAGGGAAGAAGTGTAGATAGAAAAGAGGAGGGGACCAAGAACAGAACCCTGAGGTACGCCGACAGGCAGAGGGATAGAAGTAGAAGAGGATCCACCAGAGTGAACACTAAAGGTGCGGAGGGAGAGGTAGGAAGAGAACCAGGAAAGGACAGAGCCCTGGAATCCAAGTGAGGACAGGGTATCGAGAAGTATGCTGTGATCGAAAGTGTCAAAAGCAGCGGAAAGATCAAGAAGAATGAGGATGGAATATTGACCTCTGGATTTAGCCAGTAATAGGTCATTGGAGACTTTAGTAAGCGCAGTTTCGGTTGAGTGGAGAGGGCGAAAACCAGATTGTAATGGGTGAAGAATAGCATGTGAGGAGAGAAAATCAAGGCAGCGGCGGTGAACAGCACGCTCAAGTAATTTGGAGAGAAAAGGAAGGAGGGAGATGGGTCGGTAATTAGAGGGACAAGTAGGGTCAAGTGAAGGCTTCTTAAGGAGAGGTATGACCACAGCATGTTTAAAGGCAGCAGGGACAGTCGCAGTGGAAAGTGAGAGGTTGAGAATGTGACAGATAAAAGGAATAAGAGCAGAAGAGATGGCATTAAGAAGGTGGGTGGGAATGGGATCAGAGGAACAGGTGGTACATTTTGAGGAAGAAAGGAGAAGTGTAGTTTCCTCAATAGTAACTTCAGGAAAGGAGGAAAGGGAATGAGGGGAAGGAGAGAGAGGGGAACGGACTAGTGGAGGGAGAGGTGGTGAGGTAGAAAAAGCAAGGTTTATCTTTTGAACCTTGTTGTGAAAGAATTCAGCAAGGGTCGTTCCCATTTTTAGATCATTAATAAATATGTTAAACAGTGGCCAGAGTCTCAGTTTCAGGAAGTTGCAAAAAGGGTTAGGCACTACTTACATGTGCACAATGCTGGTTTTAGAAAAACCGCTAAATTTTTATTTTTAGAGATATTTTTATTAGAAGACTAGTAAAAATGGCCCGTTTCTGGCGCCGATGAAACGGGCGCTAGCGGGCACGGGACTCCCTTCCCTTCCCCTTCCGGTACCTGTTCCGTCGGCCCAGGAAAGAAAGAGCCCCCCTCTTTCCTCCCGTAGCGGTGGCTTCCTTGCTGCATGGTGTGGGAGTCCGGCTCTCGGCATTTCAAAATGGCCGCCGAGAGTTGCAGTCTCGTGAGGCAGCTTGAACTCTCGGCGGCCATTTTGAAACGCCGAGAGCCGGACTCCCACACCATGCAGCAAGGAAGCCACCGCTACGGGAGGAAAGAGGGGGCTCTTTCTTTCCTGGGCCGACGGAACAGGTACCTCTAGACCACCAGGGAGACACGCGTAAGGGGAGGGGAGGTGACAGGGAGGGAGGGAGGTTGGTGAGGTTAAGCGTGTGCTACCGTGGGCGGGGCTATGTGGCGAAAGGGGCGGGGTTCATGTGCACGTCAGCGGCGGCTGGGATTTGTTGGAAGGGGAGGAGTAGGGAAACACTGCTCCCCGTGCGTAAATTTGTTTTCATGTTCCGCCCTCGACGTCATCACGTGTGACGCGAGGGCGGGGCATGAAGATGTTGTGGTGGCTTCACCACCATGAAACCACGAACCGGTGTGTGAGTGACTTCAGTGACGTCAGTGTCCTCAGAACGTTGAGGCTGCGTTTTATTATAGTAGATTAAACCTACAATACAGGTAAACAGAAGAAACTACAATCGGAAGAAACAGTATATAAAGAATACCAAACAATATGCTTCTGAAATATAAAATCACAAACAGCAACCTCTAATTTTCAAAAAGGGGAAGAATATAAAGTAGTAAAAGTAACTCCCTTCCCAATCCACTAGATCAAGTAGCAAAAGATAGAAACCAAAGCTGCATAGCAATTTGTTCTAGGAGCAATGATAAGAAACAGCTCCCAAACACAGTCCACTTAGCCAGCGTCTTATTGTTCTGAACCGAGAGCTTCTCCATATCAGCGATATACCAAAGCCCTGTAATCCATTTATTTATTTTATTTATTGCATTTGTATCCCACATTTTCCCACCTATTTGCAGGTTCAATGTGGCTTACATAGTACCGGAGAGGCGTTCGCAGACTCCGGTGTGAACAAATACAAACTGATGATGTGGTAAGATTGTTGTCTCGTTAGGGTGTCATAATGCGGAAGGATTGTGTTTTGACCGTTACGTTCTTTGGTTTTGATGTGTTGAGGAGTTTGAGCATTTAAGTTGGATCGGTAGGGTATGCCTTATGGAACAAGTTAGTTTTTAGTGATTTCCGGAAGTTTAAATAGCCATGTGTTGTTTTCACGGCTTTCGGTAGTGCGTTCCACAGTTGTGTGCTTATAAAGGAGAAACTGGATGCGTAAGTCGATTTGTATTTAAGTCCTTTGCAACTTGGGTAGTGGAGATTTAGATATGTTCGTGATGATTAAAGGCAGGTGGTACCAATTCCAATTTCCAGGCAGCCACCAAGGTAACATGTGCTGCACTGAAACAATGTTGAATTAAACATTACAGCCACAAAAGTGCGACCGGAACTAGTTTATTCAGCAGAAGTATTCCTGAGTCCCAAGGCACTGTAAAATCCAACCAGGCCTGAAGCTTGTAGAAAAACTGCTACGTTCACATGTATACCCAGAGAAGGCACCGATTTCAAGGGGGCAGGTGCCAGGCAGACTTGAAAAGGACATGTCTCGCTTTGGAGGGTGACTGAGTGGGCAACTGTACTTACCTCTCTGTCTTGCACTGACAGAAGGAAGTCCACTTATGCTCAAAAAGAAAGTTAAGGGCTATCTGTAATCTAGGACATATGCCTCATTATACTGTATAAATATGGACTTCTGCATACTCCTTCAGGATCCTTAATATTTCGGAGGCAAAAGGAAGTTCACTGCAGAGTAAAATATGGCACTTTACATGTACATACATGCCGTTGGTTTAAAAAACACTTTTTATACAATGCTGCTACTACTGAACTGCTGTCCTTCATTCTTCAGGTACTACAGACAATTTTAATGGCAGGTCAACAATTTCATATTGGAGTTCTTTCAATACCCTGCAGGCCCTACTTGCTCTTTTGCTGGCTAGTTTAAAAACTAATTTCTTTGAGTGGGCACTCGGTGACTAGCAGGGTGGGCTCTGGCACTGCACTTTTTCTTTCTTCCTTTACATTGTCCTTATTTGCTGCAGTGCATATACCATTTTGATCAAATCTGAATTGCGATATATCAAAATGGGGAATAAAGAAACAGTCTGCCTGAATTTGGACTGTTTGCATGGGGTTTACCCCATCAGGTGAAGCAGAGGGTGAAAGAACCCCTGGGCTAGAGGAATATCCATGACAATCTGATCAGTTCAGGCCTTTTCAGATCCCAACCCCAATGGGAGACACTTATCTGAGCTTAGAAAAGGCCACCTACTACTACTCTTACCCCAAACCTAGGGGCTGTCCTATAAGCAGGGCTCACTAAGAACGAAGACACCTACTACTAACAATGACACAGAGGCTAAAGAGCATCAGGAACCCCAGTATCTGGGTTTAAAAAAAGGTTTGGACAAATTCCTGGAGGAAAAGTCCATAGTCTGCTATTGAGGCAGACATGGGAAGCAACTGCTTGCCCTGGGATTTGTAGTATTGAGTGTTGTCACGATTTGGGTTTCTGTCAGGTACTTGTGACCTGGCTTGGCCCCTGTTTGAAAAACAGGATACCGGGCTAGATGGACCATTGATCTGACCTAGTATGGCTACTCTTATGTTCATAAGTACATAAGTAATGCCACACTGGGAAAAGACCAAGGACCCATCGAGCCCAGCATCCTGTCCACAACAGCGGCCAATCCAGGCCAAGGGCACCTGGCAAACTTCCACTCTGCGAGGATCAGAAATTATGAGCTGATAAAACAGTATTCCCGCAACAATCCCTAGATCTGGGCTGATATATGCAAGGAGGGTTAATCCAGACTGCCTCTTCTTGTCCCTGCTAACAGGACCGATCTGGTGATCAGGAGAGAGGGTCATGAGTACTGGGGCTACAAAGAGGGAGAAGAATGAGAATGCCAGATCACAAGAAGAAAACGAGGAAGACATCTGGACACTTTCCCCTGGAGATGGGGAAGCACACTGTAACATGGTTTTGATCGCTCTTGCAAAGGAGATACAGTTTTAAAGAATACGAAAGCACCATGGTCAGAGACTATATCATAAACTTAGAGGTGAGACAAGAAAACATCTCTTAGGATTTAGGGGTTACTCCTCCTTCAGGATTACAATAGAGCTCAACTCTTTCATGTATGTCATGTAAATAATAGGAAACATTTTCCCCCCCAAACCCACCTCCCCGCTCCCCCCGTTTTCTACTTCTGTTGATGGCTCTCTCATTCTCCCTGTCTCCTCAGCTCGAAACCTTGGGGTCATCTTTGACTCTTCTCTCTCCTTCTCTGCTCATATCCAGCAGATTGCCAAGACCTGTCGTTTCTTTCTTTACAACATCCGTAAAATCCGCCCCTTTCTTTCCGAGCACTCTACCAAAACCCTCATCCACACCCTTGTCACCTCTCGTTTAGACTACTGCAATCTGCTTCTTGCTGGCCTCCCACTTAGTCACCTCTCCCCTCTCCAGTCGGTTCAAAACTCTGCTGCCCGTCTCATCTTCCGCCAGGGTCGCTTTACTCATACTACCCCTCTCCTCAAGACCCTTCACTGGCTCCCTATCCGTTTTCGCATCCTGTTCAAACTTCTTCTACTAACCTATAAATGTATTCACTCTGCTGCTCCCCAGTATCTCTCCACACTCGTCCTTCCCTACACCCCTTCCCGTGCACTCCGCTCCATGGATAAATCCTTCTTATCTGTTCCCTTCTCCACTACTGCCAACTCCAGACTTCGCGCCTTCTGTCTCGCTGCACCCTACGCCTGGAATAAACTTCCTGAGCCCCTATGTCTTGCCCCATCCTTGGCCACCTTTAAATCTAGACTGAAAGCCCACCTCTTTAACATTGCTTTTGCCTCGTAACCACTTGCCTCCAACTACCCTCCTCTCCTCCTTCCTGTACACATTAATTGATTTGCTTACTTTATTTTTTGTCTATTAGATTGTAAGCTCTTTGAGCAGGGACTGTCTTTCTTCTATGTTTGTGCAGCGCTGCTTATGCCTTGTAGCGCTATAGAAATGCTAAATAGTAGTAGTAGTAGTAGTAGAAACAAGACAGCACTTATACTAGACATACCTCTTACCATTTCCTTAGTGTCACTAATTTGATATGCAGGGGATGAGGCCATTTAGTCTGCTGGGGCCATTTTTCAGATCATGCTTAGACTTACTGATTAGTAGAAGAGGATTAAAAAAATAGCTAAAAGCTTTATGAAACAAAGAACACATGAAGAAAAGATGTTAAAAAAAATGTAAACATACTATAATCCAAGCCTGGGGGGGGGGGGGGGGGGGGGGTAGAGGAACAGGAGGTCACAGAATGCTTGCAACAATCATAGTGGTAACTAGTGCTTCCCAACTTACTTTATTGAACCTGGCAAAGGGATAGTCCTTGCCCTCCTCAGCTGCTCGCCGCCAGTGGTAGAACATGGCACCATCCTTCCTGGCCGGATTAGTGAAGGGCATCCATTTCCAGGGCCGGACTCTCTTACAGCCCAGCTTGGCCTTCACTGTGCGGTAACCTTGTGTGGTGTCACTGGGCAGCAAAGGCGGAGCATCCCTGGGGAAGAAACACAGGGTGACGGTAAGTACGCTCAGAACATGACTTCTCCCAAATAAACAGACACTCTCACCTTTACTGTTGTTACCAAAACTAAAGCCTGTTTTACAAAAGAAACACCAAGTAGGGAAAGAAAAAACAGCATCGAAAAAAGGGCTTTAATGTTTGCTACAAAGCAGTGAGTTCTAGATTAAATTTGCATCAATACTAAAGGACACTGAATGCAGAAGAGCAACTTAGAATAAGCTTACTCTGCCTGCAGCACTCTACCTATCCGTTTCCGTATACAGTTCAAGCTCCTCTTATTAAACTATAAGTGCATTCACTCTGCTGCCCCTCACTACCTCTCCACCCTCCCTACACTCCTTCCCAGGAACTCCGTTCACTAGGCAAATCTCTCCTAATTGCACCCTTCTCCTCCATCGCTAACTCCAGACTCCGTTCCTTTTATCTCGCCGCACCTTATGCCTGGAATAGACTCCCTGAGCCATTACATCAAGCTCCATCCCTGGCCACCTTCAAATCCGGGCTAAAGGCCTACCTGTTTGACGCCGCTTTTAATTCCTAACTTGTCACCTGCTCGTAACCTTTATCTTGTCTTCCTCTCTTCAATAGTCCCTTTCCCTATGTGTCCTTCTGTCTGTCCTACCTTTATCCCTTATTTGTCCTGTCTGTCTGTCCTGATTTAGATTGTAAGCTCTTTTGAGCAGGGACTGTCTTTTCTTCTTGTTCAATTGTGAAGCGCTGCCTACGACTGGTAGCGCCATAGAAATGATTTGTAGTGGTACCTTCTCCTCCAACCCTTCCTAGGCAGGAGCACATTAGGATTGTGATCTTTCGAGGATTTCTTTCTGTGCATTAGTAAATGTCTGAAGTAACACAGCTAAGAAAGTCACCGAATACTAAAAAATTGTAACTTCCTTTTCCAAACGGAGGTTGAGGAAGATAGTCAGCTCACTATGCTTAATCAGGTAAATAAGATAGTTTTCCTTTTTTCTGTTAATGAAATTACGAATTGTTCGGAAATATTTTGAATTGCCATCTTTTAGGCTTGTAGTTCAGTCCTTTTTACTTTTCAAACTTTGATTACTGTAATGTAGTCTATGTAGGCTGAAAACATTGCAGACAGTTCAAAATCTGGCTACAAGGATGATTTACTCATTGAAGGCGGCTGACTCAGTTAAGCCTTATTTTTTACAAGCTCCACTGACTATCGATTATGGCAAGAGTTAATTTTAAACTATGCATGTTAGTTTTTCAATCTCTATATGGTTCTGCTCCCTCTTATCTGTGCATATACCATTTTCGCTTCTGGACAAACAACTTTTATGGGGTCAATTAATGTTACGTTTTCCGTCTGTAAACTCAATTACGTTTTTTACTACTACTACTTATTTCTATAGCGCTACAAGACCTACACAGCGCTGTACACTGAACATATAAGAGACAGTCCCTACTAGACAGACCTGAGTGGAGGAGTGGCCTAGTGGTTAGGGTGGTGGACTTTGGTCCTGGGGAACTGAGGAACTGAGTTCGATTCCCACTTCAGGCACAGGCAGCTCCTTCTGACTCTGGGCAAGTCACTTAACCCTCCATTGCCCCATGTAAGCGGCATTGGAATGTTGCTACTATTGGAGATTCTACATGGATTGTTGCTATTCCACTAGCAACATTCCATGTAGGCAGGCTTCTGTTTCTGTAAGTCTGACGTCCTGCACGTACGTGCAGGATGTCAGACTCACAGAAGCAGAAGCCTGCGCAGCCACATTGGTGATCTGCAAGGGCCGACTTCTACATGGAATGCTGCTAGTGGAATAGCAACATTCCATGTAGAATCTCCAATAGTAGCAACAGTGGAGGAGTGGCCTAGTGGTTAGGGTGGTGGACTTTGGTCCTGGGGACCTGAGGAACTGAGTTCGATCGATTCCCACTTCAGGCACAGGCAGCTCCTTGTGACTCTGGGCAAGTCACTTAACCCTCCATTGCCCCATATAAGCCGCATTGAGCCTGCCATGAGTGGGAAAGCGCGGGGTACAAATGTAAAAAAAAAAAAAAATTAGGACAAACAGGACAAATAAGAGATAAGGGAATTACTAAGGTGGCAATGATAAAATACGGGTACTGAACGAGTAAAGGTTAGGAGTTAAAAGCAGCATCAAAAAGGTGGGCTCTTAGCCTAGATTTGAAGATGGCCAGAGATGGGGCTTGACATACCGGCTCAGGAAGTCTGGAGTTAGCAGTGGAGGAGAAGGGTACAGATACGAGAGATTTATCCGATGAACGAAGTTCCCGGGGAGGAATGTAGGGAGAGATAAGAGTGGAGAGGTGCTGAGGAGCTGCAGAGTGAAGGCACTTAAGTCAATATGAGGAGTCTGAAATGTATGCAGATATGGATTGGGCGCCAATGAAGTGACTTGAGGAGAGGGCTAATATGAGCATAGCGACACTGGCGGAACAGAAGTCATGCAGCAGCTATCATCATCTCTGCACTATCAGGCCACATCTGTTTGGAACTCTCTACCTTCTGTTGAGTGTTTCCAACAGTAATATCGTAGTTTTTGTACGCCACTTATAAACCTTTTTCTTTAAAGAAATGTAGGTTGACTGTTATATTCTATGACTAGTTTTGTACGTTTGGGAAGCTTGCCAGGTGCCCTTGGCCTGGATTGGCCGCTGTCGTGGACAGGATGCTGGGCTCGATGGACCCTTGGTCTTTTCTCAGTATGGCATTACTTATGTACTTATGTTTATCCCAGATAAATTGTTCTGGTATTCTCTAAGTGTCATCTGCATTGAACTGTAAAGGCTATCGCGGAATTAAGACCGGTTTGTAATGTAACATAACGTAATGCCTGGATGGATATGGAATAATACCCATGCATGACTCTTCTTTACTCATCATCTCTTGAAAATTTGGTGTGGACTGGATGCAAAACCAAAAGTCATGTGAAGGGGCATTTTCGATACGAAGTCTAGGTCGGACTTTGGAAGTTTAGCGCTAAACGACCAAAAATCTAAATATGAAATAAAGCCATTTTCGAAACAGCAAAACTTTTTGTTTTTTCCTGAAAACGGCCCCTTGCCAGATGTTTCTGTGCTCAGTACGTTTATCATTTTGGGCCATTTAAAAAAAAAAAAAAAAAAAAACAATTGAAACACACAGAAAATCAAGTCATTGGGATGTAGAAGGAGCCAGCATTTTTAGCAAACTGGCCAAACAGACATCCCAGGAGAGCAATGGGGTATTGCTGCAGACTCCATATAAATACTTCCAGGTACACATTTCACCCTTACTTCATTATCTTGTTGGCTGAGCTCTTGAAAACCCACTGCCTCCAACTGAACAGTACTACAATAGCCCTTATGGGGGGAAAGGGTCACCTAAAAGTGGGTACAGTAGGGTTTTGGTGAGGTACGGAGGGCTCATAGTTTCCACCACAAGTGAAACAGGTATAGAGATATGGGCCCGAGTCCAGCTCTCAACAGTGCACTGCATCCACCACTACACTACCCCAGGGACCTGCTTGCTGAGCTAATAAACCTGGCTATAAGATCTGAAGCTGTCATAGAGGCTGGTAAGTAATATTTCTATTCACATTTTTTGGGGGGGGTGGGAGGGGGGGGGGGTCATCCCTGAATCCCTCCAGTAGTCATCTGGTCATTTAGGCCACCTTTTTGTGCTTTGTTGTAAAAATAGGTCTAGACCAAAATGAATTTTCACCCTAGATGTTTTTGCTTTCTTCCAATATTATTATAAACGTCCAAGTATTAGGCATGTCCTAACCCGCCTCTACAATGCCCCCGACACACTCCCTTGTGATTTGGGCTCACTGTGGGGAGATATGATTGAGGTCTACAAAATCCTCAGCGGTAGAGGTAAATTGTTTTTTTTTCTCATTCCAAAAGCACAAAGACTAGGGGACACTCAAAGTTACATGGAAATATTTTTTAAACAAAATAGGAGGAAATATTTTATCACTCAACGAATAATTAAACTCTGGAACTCTTTGCCAGAGGAGGTAGTAACAGCGGTTAGCGTATCTGGGTTTTAAAAAGGTTTGGACAAATTCCTGGAGGAAAAATCCATAGTCTGCTATTGAGACAGACATGGGAAGCAACTGCTTGCCCTGGGATTTGTAGTATGGAGTGTTGCCATGATTTGGGTTTCTGCCAGGTACTTGTGACCTGGCTTGGCCACTGTTTGGAAAACAGGATACTGGGCTAGATGG
The DNA here is from genome assembly GCF_901765095.1 of Microcaecilia unicolor. Taxonomy (NCBI): domain Eukaryota; kingdom Metazoa; phylum Chordata; class Amphibia; order Gymnophiona; family Siphonopidae; genus Microcaecilia; species Microcaecilia unicolor. Next base: position 144,764 of record NW_021963071.1, on the reverse strand, counting down.
ACCATTGGTCTGACCCAGTATGGCTACTCTTATGAGGGCCTGCATTTTTATGGACCTCCTCCCTCCCTCCACATCCTAGCCCATGGCTACATACTGACAGGAACATTGGCAGCAGCTCACTAAAGTACATTGAGCTGGCCAAAGGCACACCTCCTTTACACCACTGCCTATCCCAACCTCCCAGCAGAAGTGCACATGCTCCACAGAAAAGCCACCATGCCACTCTCCACTCTGCTATTGAGACTTGCCCTGGGATTTGAGTGTTGCCACGATTTGAGTTTCTGCCATGTACTTGTGACCTGGCTTGGCCACTGTTTGGAAAACAGGATACTGGGCTAGATGGACTATTGTTCTGAGCCAGTATGGCTACTCTTATGCTTTAACTGCATAGATAAACGTCTAAATCGGTTATTTTTGAAACCTGTTTTGTGGATGTTTTGAGAAGAAATTTGTCCAAATGCTGCTTTATGACACTTTTAAAAAGTTTTTGTCTTTCGAAAATATGCACACACAATTACGATACTTAGGGGCTCATTTGTGGAATATATTGTGGAGGAGTGGCCTAGTGGTTAGAGCACCGGTCTTGCAATCCAGAGGTGGCCGGTTCAAATCCCACTGTTGCTCCTTGTGATCTTGGACAAGTCACTTAACCCTCCATTGCCTCAGGAGGAACAGAGAAATATCCAGAGTACCTGAATGTAACTCACCTTGAGCTACTGCTGAAAAAGGGGTGAGCAAAATCTAAATAAATAAATATATGGAATATTGCTACTATTGAAGATTCTACGTGGAATGTTCCTACTATTTGAGATTCTACACGGAATGTTGCTACTATTGAAGATTCTACGTGGAATGTTCCTACTATTTGAGATTCTACACGGAATGTTGCTACTATTGAAGATTCTACATGGAATGTTCCTACTATTTGAGATTCTACATGGAATGTTGCTAGTGGAGGAGTGGCCTAGGGGTTAGAGCACCGGTCTTGCAATCCAGAGGTGGCCGGTTCAAATCCCACTGTTGCTCCTTGTGATCTTGGACAAGTCACTTAACCCTCCATTGCCTCAGGAGGAACAGAGAAATATCCAGAGTACCTGAATGTAACTCACCTTGAGCTACTGCTGAAAAAGGGGTGAGCAAAATCTAAATAAATAAATATATGGAATATTGCTACTATTGAAGATTCTACGTGGAATGTTCCTACTATTTGAGATGCTACACGGAATGTTGCTACTATTGAAGATTCTACATGGAATGTTCCTACTATTTGAGATTCTACATGGAATGTTGCTACTGGAGGAGTGGCCTAGGGGTTAGAGCACCGGTCTTGCAATCCAGAGGTGGCCGGTTCAAATCCCACTGCTGCTCCTTGTGATCTTGGGCAAGTCACTTAACCCTCCATTGCCTCAGGTACAAACTTAGATTGTGAGCCCTCCTGGGACAGAGAAATATCCAGAGTACCTGAATGAAACTCACCTTGAGCTACTACTGAAAAAGGTATGAGCAAATCTAAATAAATAAATAATAAATAAATAAATATATGCTGCATTCTAAAGTAGAATAGGCCATGAGAATAATACAAAGGGAAACAAAATCTGTAATAAGTAGAAATTCCTCATATAATAAACACATTCCTAATCTTGCTAGGGAAGTAACAGGCCATATCAAATAACTGAAAGGCAACAGTCCTTCCCCCGAAACACCCAAAAGGTTAACAAAAAATAAACAAAACTTAGCAATACATGTAGCAAAGTTACAAAGTACCTAAAATGCCAACCATAAACTTAGTCTCCTTTTGCAAGCAGGAGGATTAAGTTCAAGATGGCTGCTCTAGTTCTGCTTTTAGTTCTCTAGGTCACCATGATCTTTTTCAAGCTCCTGCAATCTGGCTAGGCTTTAGCCATCAATATCATTGTCCTTACCCCACAGACACGTGAAAAGGTTTGCTTGGACTGGATGTATAAGTCCAAAGTTATTATGGGGTGTAAATGTGCACATGTATTTATAGAATACTAGCCGTTAATGGTATGGGATTTGCGTTCTAAGATGTATGAGGAGAGACTTGTGGACCTGAACATGTATACCCTGGAGGAAAGGAGGAACAGGGGTGATATGATACAGACGTTCAAATACTTGAAAGGTATTAATCCGCAAACGAATCTTTTCCGGAGATGGGAAGGCGGTAGAACAAGAGGACATGAAATGAGATTGAAGGGGGGCAGACTCAGGAAAGATGTCAGGAAGTATTTTTTCACGGAGAGGGTGGTGGATGTTTAGAATGCCCTCCCGCGGGAGGTGGTGGAGATGAAAACGGTAATGGAATTCAAACATGCGTGGGATATGCATAAAGGAATCCTTTGCAGAAGGAATGGATCCTCAGAAGCTTAGCCGAAATTGGGTGGCGAAGCAGGTGGGGGAAGAGAGGTTGGTGGTTGGGAGGCGAGGATAGTGGAGGGCAGACTTATACGGTCCGTGCCAGAGCCGGAGATGGGAGGCGGGACTGGTGGTTGGGAGGCGGGAAATACTGCTGGGCAGACTTGTACGGTCTGTGCCCTAAAAAAGGCAGGTACAAATCAAGGTAAGGTATACACATATGAGTTTATCTTGTTGGGCAGACTGGATGGACCATGCAGGTCTTTTTCTGCCGTCATCTACTATGTTACTATGTTAAAAGCCCACTAAAACGGGCGAGACTTCCAGCTACCCTCCTCGCAGCCGCTCCCTCCCCCCTCCGTGCCGGGCCCCCTGCACTGACCTGACAGTGCCTCTCACCTCCGTGTGAAAGTGTTGCAGGCAGCAGCAGATCGCTCTGCTGTTGCCTGCAGTGCTTCCAAACGGAGGTGAGAGGCGCTGTCAGGTCAGTGCAGGGGGCCCGATACAGAGGGGGGCGGGAGCGGCGGTGGGGATGGGGAGGTTGGTGCGCACGATGTTCGTTTCCAGGCTCCAGCGGCAGCGTCCGACTCCGTTTCCCTCTCTGTTCCGCCCTCTGACGTCATCACGTCTTGACGCGAGGGCGGGACAGAGAGGGAAGTCTCTACTGCGCATTTGCAGGTGAGTCGGTCACTTGCCTTTTATATGTTTGATATGAATCCTCTCCAAGAGATGTGACCTACTGGGTCAGGTCGAGGTCCGTCAAGCCTAGTATCCTGTTTCTAACAGTAGGCAATCCAGATCACCAGGCAATACTTGGCAGTTTCCCACAAGATAGATCAATTTCCTGCAGCTTCTTCTCAGGAGTAAGTGGCTTTCCACATCTACATGTCTAATAACCATTCATGGACTTTTCCTCCAGGAGCTTGTCCAAACTCCTTTCAACCACAGGGACACCGACTGCCTTTGCCACATCCTCCACAGCTTAACTGTGTACTGGGTGAAAAAAAAAATACATTCTTAAATGTGTTCCCTGTTAACTTCAAAGAATTTTTACTTTACTTCACCTAAAGCTTATACTCCTCTAACACCCAAAAAAAGGTTTGGAGAAGATAACTGGAAGATAAATCAAAATAAGATTAGATAACAATAATAGCAACCTAACATGACAATACATAGTTATCAAATAGTCTAATTTTATGACTATACAAAGCAAAGGTAGAGAAATAAATATAACGCAGCACGACCAAAACGATAAAGGGGATGGAACTCCTCTTACATGAGGAAAGGCTAAAGAGGTTAGGGCTCTTCATCTTGGAAAAGAGACGGCTGAGGAGGGATATGATTGAGGTTTATAAAATCCTGAGTGGTGTAGACCGGGAAAAAGTGAATTAAGTTTTTACTATTTCAAAAAGTACAAAGACCAGGGGACCCTCAATGAAGTTAAACTGAAATACTTTTAAAACAAATAGGAGGAAATATTTTTTCACTCAACGAATAGTTAAGCTCCGAAACTCATTACTTCTAGAGGATGCGTTAACAGTGGTTAGCATATCTGGGTATAAAAAAAGGTTTGGACAAGTTCCAGGAGGAAAAGTCCATAGTCTGCCATTGAGAGAGACATGGGGAAATCACTGCTTGCCCTGGGATTGGTAGCATGGAATGTTGTCACTATTTGGGTTTCTGCCAATTACTTGTGACCTGGACTGGTCACTGCTAGAAGCAGGATATTGGGCTAGATGGACCATATGGCTATTTTTATGTTCTTTTTACAGGGGGAAAGAGCAGTCCCCACTGCCTCAGTTCTTTGCTCAGTCTCATTTAAGCATACCTTATTTCTGAAACTGTTCAAAACATGCTTTTCTGAACTAGACAAACCACTTACTGTCACAGTTTTTCTACCTAGAAGCCTTCTTGAACTGGAATAAAAATGTTGAACTGCAGTACTTTCCTAGAACAGTACTCCAGTGCAAGAGCGTCCTTGACAAAACCAGCATGGTCATAGAACCCTGTTCACGTCCTCAGTCCCTACAGCACAGAGATGGGAAGAAAAACAGCAGCTCCGCTCTTTCAGCATGGGACACTGTCAGACATCTTCCAGCTGTGGATTTGGTGCCATCAGATGGATAGAGCACAGGTTAGGCCACTGCAATGAATAGTAATAAAGGCAGCCTGGTCTGGTGTACAGAACCCCTCACTTACTTCTTGTCCGAGTACAATAGTGCATAGACTTCTCGATGCATCCCTTCCGGCCTCTTGAAGGTCAGGGTTTCTGCAGATTTCTTGGATTTTTTCTACGATAAAACAGAACCAGAACTGCTACAGGTGCTCATACATCTTCTATAGCGTTCACAAGAATTTTTATACAATTTCCAATCAGGGAACATAAGACTAACTTCTCTGGGAGGAAAACACGATTATCTAGTAATACAATAAACAAGTTGTAATTGTACAGTTACACGATTCCAGATCTCTACACAGGTTCTAAGTCTTTTTGTAACATCGACAGCTACAGCTTCATATGTGAACATGAAACATCCTATATTCCACCTAGTGTTTACCCCTAGGAAACAGCCAACCTTAAAGTAAACAGAGGGATGTTTTTCAGTCTGAGTTACGACAATAATAAACTGTATAGTCACATCTTAATGTTCAAATAACTCAATGGATAGAAATGAGAAATTCTAAATACAAAGCTATTTCTCTTGCTAGAAGAGACAGAAGTAACACCTGCATTTTGAAATTCAGCTATCAAAATATAGGAGAAAAACACATTAAAAACAAAGAAAATCACACCTCACTCCTCACATTACAATCCAGAAACAATTTGGTCCAGGAATTAACCTTATTTTTTTATTATACTCAATTTGATTCAATTCAGCACTTATTTACTATGACTTAAATAAATTCAAACTAATTCAAAAACAATTAGAAAGATGTGAAACAATTTGCTCAAAAATCAAAAATGTGCCAAACATGTCTGCCAAGCTAAGGGCACCCCTTTTCCAACACTGCATGTTGTTTTATACGCACTGTCCTCTCAAACTTCTAAAAAAAAGAAAAGAAAAACCCCCCACATAAGCCACTTATCTTGAAATGAATTGCCCTGAGCTGAGATGTTTCTCCAATAGCTTAAAAGGCAGCACTGCAATGACATATTGAAGACTGGAGGGTGGCCAATGTGACGCTGATTTTTAAAAAGGGTTCCTGGGGTGATCTGGGACATTACAGACTGAGAAGCCTGACATCGGTGCCGGGTAAAATAGTGGAAACTATTATAAAGAATAAAATTACAGAACACATAAATAAACCTGGTTTTATGAGACAGAGTCAGCATGGGTTCAGCCAAGGGAAGTCTTGCCTCACCAATTTGCTTCCTTTTCTCTGAAGGCATGAATAAACATGTGGATATAAAGGTGAACCGGTTGATGTAGTGAATCTAGATTTTCAGAAAGACTTTGACAAAGTCCCTCATGAGAGAGACTCCTGAGAAAATCAGAGTCATGGAATAGCTGGCAATTTTCTTCTGTGGATTAGGAATTGGTTATTGGACAGAAAACAGAGGGTTGGGTTAAATGGCCATTTTTCTCAATGGAGGAGGATGAATAGTGGAGTGCCGCAGGGATCTGTACTGGGACCAGTGATATTTAACATGTATAAATAATCTGGAAATCAGAATGAGTGAGGTGATTAAATCCAAGGTTGTTAAAACACATGCAGACTCTGAAAAACTGCAGGAAGACTGGAAGACTTGAGTATTCAAATGGAAGATGAAATTTAAATATGGACAAATGCAAAGTGATACACATTGGGAAGACTCATCTCAATCAGTTACCTGATGATAGGGTCCACCTTAGGAGTCAGCACTCGAGAAAAAGATCTAGGTGTCATTATAGACGCTGAAATCTTCTGCCCAGATTGTGGTGACAGCCAAAAAATTATTAGGAAAGAGATGAAAAATATGACCAAGAATATTATAATGCTTCTGTATCACTTCATGGTGCAATCTCATCTCGAGTACTGCATTCAATTCTGGTCACCACATCTCAAAAAAGATATAGTGGAATTAGAACAGGTTCAAAGAAGAGTGACCAAAATGATAAAGGTGATGGAATTGCTCCCATATGAGAAAAGGCTAAAGAGGTTAGGGCTCTTCAGCTGGGAAAACAGACAGCTGAGGGGGGATATGACTGAGGTTTATAAAATCCTGGTGGTGTAGAATGGGTAAAACGTTAATTAATTTTTCACTCTTTCAAAAAGTACAAAGACCAGGGGACACAATGAAATTACATGGAAATACTTTTAAAACGAACAGGAGGAAAGATTTTTTCACTCAAAGAATAGATAAGCTCTGGAACTCATTGCCGGAGGCTGTGGTAACGGCGGTTAGCAAACTGGGGTTTAAAAAAGGCTTGGACAAGTTTCTGGAGGAAAACGCCACAGTCTGTTATTAAGATGGACGTGGGGGAAGCCACTGCTTGCCCTGGGAATGGTAGAATGGAATGTTGCTACTTTTTGGGTTTCTGCCAGGTACTTGTGACCTGGATTGGCCACTGTTGGAAGCAGGATACTGGGCTAGATGGACCATTGGTTTGACCTAGCACGGCTATTCTCATGTTCATGCATGCTCTTTTTATAATCCCTATAATACAGTGTATTATCCTAGGTTTACTTATTAATTGGGATTTATTAACCACCTTTATGAAGAGATTCACCCAAGGCAGTGTACAGCAGGTGCAATTTAACATAAAATTTACGATTTTGTTAACAGCATAACAATATAAACGTGGCCAAATATAAACATAAATACAATAAATGAGATAAACTTGAGAACAGGAAATTAAAACCTAATAGGACCCCCATGAAATAATATCAAAAATACACACACTTAACAGCACTGAAATTCAAATAACAGAGATATCATATATCAGTATAATACTAATGAAACATCAACACAGCTTACCATGTAGCTGAGGGTCCAAGTGCAGAAATACAGACCGGGGGGGGGGGGGGGGGGGGGGGGGGGGAACGACAAGATGGGTGATACAGAATCAGTTGGGATGAACAGATGGGTGGCTAAACTCTAGGCAAGTTCTTTGTACAGTTAAACAAGATATATAGAACTGGTCTAAGTTACAGTGTGTGTAGCAAGCTACTCCAGATGCAGAGTGGTGTATAATCAGTCACCCTATATATTAAAAGCTTGGGAGAAGAGCCAGGCTTTCACCTGTTTCCTGAAGTACAGGAAGTCTTGAGTTATACCTAGCCTCCTGGTAGTAAATTCCAGAGATTGGGGGTACTCCTGAGAAGGCACTTGGGTTGTAAAAACCCAAGGGAACAGTACAGTTTAGGGGGTAAAGCACTTTTGTGCACGAAAGAGGAGCGGGACTTGGGTGTGATCGTATGTGATGATCTTTAGGTGGCCTTTTAGAAAAGGTGATGGCGAAAACTAGATGTTATTAGTAAAGCTCAGCAATTTTCAAACAAGCTGCAAAGTTGCAAAATATGTGGGTTGCAAAGAACAAATCATTAAGAAACTCCAAACGGCCCAAAACACAGCAGCCAGACTCATATTCGGAAAATCGAAATACGAAAGCGCCAAACCCCTAAGAGAAAAACTACACTGGCTCCCACTTAAAGAACGTATTGCGTTCAAAGTCTGCACCTTGGTCCACAAAATCGTTCACGGTGAAGCCCCGATCTACATGTCAGACCTCGTAGATCTGCCAACCAGGAACACAAAAAGGTCAGCACGCACATTTTTGAACCTCCATTACCCCAGTTGCAAAGAACTCAAATATAAATCAATCTATGCATCCAGCTTCTCCTACATAAGTGCGCAACTATGCAACGCACTGCCTAATGTCATAAAAACAATGCACGACCTACCAAACTTCCGAAAACTACGGAAAACCAACCTGTTGCATAAGGCATACCACAATGATTCATCCTAAATAACAGACAACGAAATATCAACAAAACTAAACAAAGACAAACACCGGACTACCTCACTAATTGGACACGCATAACGCATTATGCACCACCACCTTACTTCCCATACCAGAACTTTCTAAATTTGACTAACTACCCTATAATTTATCTTCTATGGTCTTTAATGCAATACCACCTTGTAATCTACTCTTTCATCAAAGAATTACAAAGCTATACCACTTTGTATCTTTCAAATCCGGAAATGGTGATCGCCACTACGCCATAATGTAAATTACTGTATCATCCATGACTACTAAGGTAATATCACTTTGTAATATACCCTATCATTTACATGCTATACCACTTTGCATTTCTCATATCCGGAAGTGGCACCACTACGGCATTATGTAAGCCACATTGAGCCTGCAAATAGGTGGGAAAATGTGGGATACAAATTCAACAAATAAATAAATAAATAATTTTATCACATGTATTTTTTAAATTAACTTTTGCAAGTGAGTGATTGGACATCCTCTTGCTATTGGGCTGGGATTCTCTTACCTTGTCCGAGTTTATAATATCCTTTTTACTGATTATTCCTGTGTTCTCAGAGTCTCCGCCTCCCAGCTCCAGGATATCCCGAACATCTGCACCGGTTGTCATGTTGCCCTCTGACAAGAAGCCAAAAGAAACAGTAAAATTTGTGCCACAGACTATCCCTTGTGGTGGAGGCTAATGCATCCTTCCAGTGATTAATGCTTCTGAGGCACCAGGGTAATTTTATAAAAGCAGACACCTCGAACTCATTCTGATGGCACAGAAATTCAAATGGGAGCGGAGGAGTAGCCTAATGGTTAGTGTGGTGGTCTAAGAACCTGGCGTACTGGGTTCGACTCCAAAAGCAGCTCCTTGTGACTGTGGGCCCCAGATACAAAATAAGTACCCGCATATAATATGTAAAACCCTTTGATTGTAACCACAGAAAGGAATCTTATCAAAATCCCACCCCCCACCCCTCAAATGAACACACGCACGAAAGATAGTGCAAATATGTGCATGTACAGGTGCAGAGCTGCCAAGTTACCCATTCCAAGAGGGAGACTTTTTGGCCGGTCAAAGCAGTGTAGCATTTGTACTCCATGATTCTATTCATTGAAAGCAGTGCTACAGGTCCCATAATGCACCAGGGTGAGGTTGGCAGAAATCCAGGACCGGCCAAACAGTCTCCCTTCTGGAATGGGTAGCAAGGCAGCTCTGCAGGTGTATTTTGTAAAGTATTTGCATTGTAACTCTGTCCTTGGGGAACTCAAACTACACCCCTGAGCACACGAGCGTGCAGTGCATGTAAAAAAACACACACGATCTTTTGGCACCAGGGGCGTAGCTGCTATGGGGCCACGGGGGCTTGGGCCCCCGAGGATTTGGCCCTGGACCCCCCTGCCGGCGACCCTCTCAACCCCCCCCCCTCCCGCCGCCAACCTGCTGCCTGCTACCTTTGCTGACGGGGGACCCCCAACCCCCGCCAGCCAAAGTCTTCTTCCTTTGTTTGGTTTCTGCCTCTGACGTCAGACTCACAGAAACAGAACGAAGCCCTGCAGATTGCAAGGCTTTGTTCTGTTTCTGAGTCTGACGTCCTGCACGTTGTATGTGCAGGACGTCAGAAACCGAAGGAAGAAGACTTCGGCTGGCGGGGGTTGGAGTCCCCCGCCAGCAAAGGTAAGCGATGGCAGGTGGGGGGGGGGGGGGTCGAGAGGGTCATCGGCAAGGGGGGGGTCAAAGTTTTTGGAGGTGTTGGCAATGGCTGGCTGGTGGGGAGTCGGCGGTGGCGGCGCCGGGGGGGGGGGAGGCTAAAATGTGCCCCCTCACCTCGGCTCTGGACCCCCCCTACTGTTGAAGTCTGGCTACGCCCCTGTTTGGCACACATCAAACATATAAATGGCAAGTGACCGACTCACCTGGAAATGCGCAGTAGAGACTTCCCTCTCTGTCCTGCCCTCGCGTCAAGACGTGATGACGTCAGAGGGCGGAACAGAGAGGGAAACGGAGTTGGATGGCAGACGTGGCCTGCCGCTGGAGCCTGGAAAGTTGAAACGAACCAACATCGCCGGCGCACCAACCTCCACCACCCCCCATCCCCGATGTCGTCGTCGCTGCTCCCGCCCCCCTCCATATCGGGCCCCCTGCACTGACGTGACAGTGCCTCTCACCTCCGTGTGGAAGTGCTGCAGGCAGCAGCAGAGCGATCTGCTGCTGCCTGCAGCGCTTTCACACGGAGGTGAGAGGCGCTCTCATGTCAGTGGTGGGGGCCCGGCACGGAGGGGGGCGGGAGCAGCGGCGAGGAGGGTAGCTGGACATGGGGGGAGAAAGGAGAGTTGCTGGGCATGGGGGGAGGGCAGGGGAGAGGAGGCCAAAGGAATGAGGAGGGTTGTTGGACATGGGCAGTGTTGCCAGGTGGGCGGTTTTACCGCCCAATTGGGCGGTTTTCCGAGACCCGCCGCAGGAAATTTTTGCCCGCGAAGGGTTGCGGTTTTTTGGGCTTGTTTTGGGTCTTTTGGGCGGTTTTTTAAGCGGTTTTTCGGCCGCGGGGGGTGGGGTTAGTGACCTTTTGGGCAGGGATAGTGACGTTCTGGGCGGGGCCGATGGCGGGGGTGATGATGGCGGGGTTTGACTTTGGGCGGGTTTTGGGCTCGTTTGGGTGGGAAAAAATTTTTCCACCTGGCAACCCTGGTTGGTGGGGGGGGGGGGGGGGGGGAGGTCAGGGGACACAGGAGGGCTGCTGGACATGGATGGAGGTGAGAATTATTACATTTTGCAAAGCACAAATCTTAAGGGCTTCTACTTTTTAGGAGCAGATACAGCTGCAAATGTTGAAAAAGGCCTTTTGTGATGTGGACCAGCCTCTGCTTAGATAAAAAAAAAACCCCTTTGTAACGTTACCTCCAAGAGACTATTTTGGACCCCTCCTCCCCCCCCCGGCAAACTCATACCTGAGGTCGCCCACCCACCACAATGCCACAACTTCCCTTCTGTCCGTCTCCTATGACACAACTGCTGCTCTCTCCCTGAGGCGTCCCGCCACCCGACTGGCCGTACCGGAAACAGGAAGTTGCGTCAGGAGGCGGCATTGAGGTCAGAAAGCTGAAGCCACTTGGGTGATCTCGCGTTCCCGCTTCCCCGCGCAGCCGTCATCCTCATCCACTCAAACTAAGCTTTATTGTTGGCAACATTTTTTAGTTGATTTCACTTATATTTTCCGACATTCGTACGGATGTAGATACACAGGCAGTAATTGTTTCATCGCTTAGAGTAGTAGTTTAGCTTTAAATTGTAAATCCTTGTGTCATTTAGAGGGGCTGCTTATAGGGGTAACATAGTAACATAGTAGATGACAGCAGAAAATGACCTACACGGTCCATCCAGTCTGCCCAAGATAAACTCATATGTGTATACCTTACCTTGAATTTGTACCTGCCCTTTTCAGGGCACAAATTCCACGTTGTGAGTGAAGAAATATTTTCTACAGTTTGTTTTCAATTTACTACTCAGTAGTTTTGTTATGATCCCCTAGGCGGCGGCCTTGTATTTTTGGAAATAGTAAATACGCAGTTCATCATGTCTACTCATTCCTCTCCACTCATTATTTCATAGACCTCTATCATACCTCCCTTCAGCTGTCTCTTTTCCAAGGTGAAGAGCCCTAGCCTCTTTATCCTTTTTCTTCTTAGGGAAGTCTGTCATCCTGTTTGCCATTTTTGTCACTCTTGTCTTCTCTATACCTTTTCTACTTCCGTTATATTTTTTTTTTAGGTACGGTGACCAGAATTGCACTCAGTATTCAAGGTGCAGTCGCACAATGGAGTGATACAAAGGCATCCTAATATTCTAATTTTTGTTTTTCATTCCTAATAGCTTAACAGACAAAGGGGGGGGGGGGGGGGGAAAGAAACTGGGAGACATTTTGGAACTGGGAATGAGGTTGAGCATGGGGGAGATATGCTGGATAAGAAGACAGGATGAAAGTGGAAGAGTGAACAGGGAGACATTGGGAATCCTGGACATACAAGGAATAGATATTACAGTTTTCTTGAAGTCTTGCATAGGGGGCGGGGTGGGGCGGGGAAGAGGTGTGTCAGGGGGCGGGGTATGTGTCCTCTTTTTTCTTAGGGCAAATATGGTAACCCTACACAGATCGTACAAGTCTGCCCAGCAGTATTTCCCGCCTCCCAACCATCAGTCCCGCCTCCCATCACCGGCTCTGGCACAGACGGTATAAGTCTGCCCTCCACTATCCTCGCCTCCCAACCACCAACCTCTCTTCCCCCACCTGCTCCGCCACTCAATTTTGACTAAGCTTCTGAGGATCCATTCCTACTGCACAGGATTCCTTTATGCACATCCCACGCATGTTTGAATTCCGTTACCGTTTTCATCTCCACCACCTCCCGCGGGAGGGCATTCCAAGCATCCACCACCCTCTCCGTGAAAAAATACTTCCTGACATCTTTCCTGAGTCTGCCCCCCTTCAATCTCATTTCATGTCCTCTCGTTCTACCATCTTCCCATCTCCGGAAAAGGTTCATTTGCGGATTAATACCTTTCAAGTATTTGAACGTCTGTATCATATCACCCCTGTTCCTCCTTTCCTCCAGGGTATACATGTTCAGGTCAGCAAGTCTCTGCTCATACGTCTTGGAACGCAAATCCCATACCATTCTCGTAGCTTTTCTTTGCACCGCTTCAATTCTTTTTACACCCTTAACAAGATACGGCCTCCAAAACTGAACACAATACTCCAGGTGGGGCCTCACCAACGACTTGTACAGGGGCATCAACACTTCCTTTCTTCTGCTGATCACACCTCTCTCTATACAGCCTAGCAACCTTCTCGCTACAGCCACCGCCTTGTCACACTGTTTCGTCGCCTTCAGATCCTCGGATACTATCACCCCAAGATCCCTCTCCCCCTCAGTACCTATCAGACTCTCACCGCCTAACACATAAGTCTCTCGTGGGTTTCTACTCCCTAAATGCATCACTTTGCATTTCTTCGCATTGAATTTTAATTGCCAAACCTTAGACCATTCTTCTAGCTTCCTCAGATCCCTTTTCATGCTTTCCACTCCCTCCCGGGTGTCCACTGTTGCAAATCTTAGTATCATCCGCAAATAGGCAAACCTTACTTTCTAACCCTTCGGCAATATCACTCACAAATATATTGAACAGAATCGACCCCAGCACCGATCCCTGAGGCACTCCACCAGTGACGTAGCTACGTGGGGCCTGAGGGGGCCTGGGCCCCCGTAGATTTCAGTGGGGACCCCCCTCCCGGCGAACCCGCCCCCGCCACCGCCTACCTTCTGTTTTGCTGGCGGGGGACCCCACTCCCTGCCAGCCAACGTCCTCTCCCGTAGAACACAGCGGCACTGGCAGAGAAAAGTCTTCTTCCTTGCATGCTGACGTCCTGCACGTTGTACGTGCAGGACGTCAGACTCAGAGAACTGTTCTCTGAGTCTGATGTCCTGCATGTACAATGTGCAGGATATCAGCATGCAAGGAAGAAGACTTTTCTCTGCCATACAGTGCCGCTGCGTTCTACAGGAGAGGACGTCGGCTGGCGGGGAGTGGGGTCCCCGCCAGCAAAACGGAAGGTAGGCGGCGGCGAGGGCGGGTTCGCGGCGGGAGGGGGGTCGGCAGAGACGGGGGGGGCGACAATGGCGGCGGGAGGGGGCGGCGGCAGGGGGGGCTAAAATGTGCCCCCTCCCTGCGAGCTATGGACCCTCCTCCCACGCAAGTCTGGCTACGCCCCTGCACTCCACTACTCACCTTTCCTTCCTCCGAGCGAACTCCATTTACCACCACCCTCTGTCGTCTGTCCGTCAACCAGTTCCTAATCCAGTTCACCACTTCGGGACCTATCTTCAGCCCATCTAGTTTATTTAAGAGCCTCCTGTGGGGAACCGTGTCAAAAGCTTTGCTAAAATCTAAGTAGATTACGTCTATAGCACGTCGATGATTCAATTCTCCAGTTACCCAATCAAAGAATTCAATGAGATTAGTTTGGCACGATTTCCCTCTGGTAAAACCATGTTGTCTCGGATCTTGCAACTTGTTGGCTTCTAGGAAAGTCCCAAAGTGTCAGCTAACTACTGTTGTTAAGGCAATTCTCTGGATGGGACCAGAATTGGTACAGTCTGGTCAAAGAATTTTCAAATGATTTAACATTCAAAATTGCCCTAGAATATTCCTGTACAGATGTTTTTTCATCTAGTAAAAGGTCACCAAAACAGACATTATGTTATGAGAATCAGGTGCTTAACAATCAGATTTACTATTTATAAGTACAATTTAACCCCCCCCCCCCCAACACACACACAAACATTAATTTGTACCCCACGCTTTCCCACTCATGGCAGGCTCAATGTGGCTTACATATTGTATACAGGTACTTATTTGTACCTGGGGCAATGGAGGGTTAAGTGGCTTGCCCAGAGTCACAAGGAGCTGCAGTGGGAATTGAACCCAGTTCCCCAGAATCAGAGTCCACCACCCTAACCACTAGGCCACTCCTCCACTGTTGCTACTATTTGAGATTCTACATGGAATGTTGCTATTCCACTAGCAACATTCCATGTAGAAGTCGGCCCTTCCAGATCACCAATGTGGCCGCACAGGCTTCTGCTTCTGTGAGTCTGACGTCCTGCACACACGTGCAGGACGTCAGACTCACAGAAACAGAAGCCTGCGCAGCCTTCTACATGGAATGTTGCTAGTGGAATAGCAACATTCCATGTAGAATCTCCAATAGTATCTATTTTATTTTTGTTACATTACATTACATTAGCAGAGTTTAAAAAGGGGTTGGACGGTTTCCTAAAGGACAAGTCCATAAACCGCTACTAAACGGACTTGGAAAAATCCAAAATTCCAGGAATAACATGCATAGAATGTTTGTACGTTTGGGAAGCTTGCCAGGTGCCCTTGGCCTGGATTGGCCGCTGTCGTGGACAGGATGCTGGGCTCGATGGACCCTTCCTTGGTCTTTTCCCAGTATGGCATTACTTATGTACTTATGTACCCTGCGCTTTCCCACTCATGGCAGGCTCAATGTGGCTTACATGGGGCAATGGAGGGTTAAGTGATGCCCAAATCTTAACATTTAAGTCAACCTTAGAGATGGTCATCCCTGGGTTTCAGCGATAATGGAAACCGAGGACGCCCATCTCAGAAACAACCAAATGCAAGCCTTTTGGTCATGGGAGGAGCCAGCATTCATAGTGCACTGGTCCCCCTCACATGCCAGGACAACAACCGAGCACCCTAGGGGCACTACAGTGGACTTTAGAAAAAGCTCCCAGGTGTATAGCTCCCTTACCTTGGGTGCTGAGCCCCCAAAAACCCACTCCCCACAACTGTACAACACTACCATAGCCCTAAGGGGTGAAAGGGGGCACCTACATGTGGGTACAGTGGGTTTCTGGTAGGTTTTGAAGAGTTCACATTTAGCACCACAAGTGTAACAGGTAGGGGAGGATGGGCCTGGGTCCGCCTGCCTGAAGTGCACTGCACCCACTAAAACTGCTCCAGGGACCTGCATACTGCTGTCAGGGAGCTGGGTATGACATTTGAGGCTGGGATAAAGGCTGGCAAAAAATATTTTTAAAGTTTTTTTTAGGGTGGGAGTGGGTTAGTGACCACTGGGGGAGTAAGGGGAGGTCATCCCCAATTCCCTCCAGTGGTCATCTGGTCAGTTCAGGCACCTTTTTGAGGCTTGGTCGCAAGAAAAAATGGACCAAATAAAGTCAGCTCATCAGGGACGCCCTTCTTTTTTCCATTATCGGCCGAAGGCGCCCATGTGTTAAGCACGCCCCAGTTCCGCCTTCGCTATGCTTCCGAAACGCTCCCATGAACTTTGGTCGTCCTCGCGACGGAAAGCAGTTGAGGACGCCTAAAATCGGCTTTCGATTATGCCGATTTGGGCGACCCTGGGAGAAGGGCGCCCATCTCCTGATTTGTGTCGAAAGATGGGCGCCCTTCTCTTTCGAAAATAAGCCTGATAATCTACTACTTACAATGTCAACACAATACGTAATAGCACATTTAAATTCACAGTGTAGAGTATAAGCAAACATAGAACATATAGATTGGTAAAGTAAGAGGAGTTAGAAATTAAGGGGACTAATTTAAAGAAAGGTGCACATGAGGTCAGAGAGATGGTTAAATATTATCTCAGCTAGGGTAGGAGCCCCCAGCCCCTTTTACTGAGCCCCCTTCTCCTATCTGCCCAGCACTGCAGAGAAGGGAGCTCCTTTCTTAGGTCAATCCACTGGCACCATGCAGGAATTAAAACTAGAGAACAGATACTTCCTGTACTATTATTGCTGGGTTAGCGCAGCTCTAAAAATTCAAGCCAGTTTTTCCTAGCACGGGAAATGGTACACGCTGGGGCTGGTATTACCGCTGGCACCCATGTTGGGCTGACGTAGCTCCAGATTAGCATGCCATAAGCCCACAGGCTTACTGCCACTTTGTAAAAGGGCCCCTTAGGGTCTGATATTCAATGGCACACCAAGATTTCTCGAGTGCACTATACTCCTGTCTGCATAAATGATTGTAGCACTATCTATTTGTATAGACGTCTCTGCAGAACTAATATAACCTACTTTCTGGAATATATTTATGTCTGTGCGTATATATGGATCAATTGTGTAGGTACCATTACAGTTTTCTGAACTGGACATTGTTCACCACCTCTGGGCAGCTTCTTCTGCTGGTTCCTGCCGGTATTTGATTGATGTTTGGCTGCAGAGGTCTGGGGTGGAAGTTGTTTTTTACTGTTGAACTTTTTGTTTGCTGTTACCCATTGTTTTATTCATGCTGTGTATGTTGTTGTTCACAAATGAAAATAAACATTACAAAAGTACTGCATCCCGATCCCTTTGTATACTACTACTACTAACTTATCATTTGTAAAGTGCTACTAGATGTTCGCAGCGCTGTGCACTGAACATGTAAGAGACAGTCCCTGCTCGACAGATCAAGACAGGACAAATAAGGGATAAAGACAAAGAGTAGCAACATTGTGTGCAAAATCTCAAAGAGTAGCAAGATTCCGGAATCCAAAAAGTAGCAACATTCCATGCAGAATCTCAAAGATTAGCAACATTCTGTGCACAATCTCAAAGAGTAGCAAGATTCCAGAATCCCAAGGAGTAGCAACATTCCATACAGAATCTCAAAGATTAGCAACATTCTGTGCAGAATCCCAAAGAGTAGCAACATTCTGGAATCCCAAAGGCTACTACTACTACTTATCATTTCTATAGTGCTACTAGACATATGCAGCACTGTACACTGGACATGAAGAGACAGTCCCCGCTCAATAGAGCTTAATCTAATCGAGACAAACAGGACAAATAAGGGATAAGGACAAAGAGTAGTGACATTCTGTGCAGAATCCCAAAGAGTAGCAAGATTCCGGAATCCCAAAGAGTTTTACTAGTACTACTACTTATTATTTCTAGCGCTACTAGACATATGCAGCGCTGTACACTAAACATGTCAGAGACAGTCCCTGCTTGACAGAGCTTACAATCTAATCAAGACAGACAAACAAGACAAATAAGGGATTAAGAAATTGCTTATGGTGGGAATGATTAAAACAGCCATAGGTACTGAACAAGTTAGTAGGAGTTAGGACTTAAAAGCAGTCTCAAAAAGGTGGGCTTTTAACTTAGATTTGAAGATGGCCAGAGACAGAGCTTCATATACTGCCTCTGGAAGTCTATTCCAGGCACATTGGTGGTGCAGCAGGAACTGAGTCTAGAGTTGGCAGTGGAGGAGAAGGGCATGGATAAGAGAGATTTACCTAATGCATGAAGTTCCTGGGAAGGAGTGTAGGGAGAGATAGGAATGGAGAGGTGAGCTGCAGAGTGAATGTACTTGTAAGCCAATAAGAGGAATTTGAGCTCTATGTGGAAAAGGAAAGGGAGCCAATGAACTGACCTGAGGAGCGGGCTAATGTGAACGTAATGACACTGGTGGAATATAAGTTGTGCAGCAGAATTTTGAATGGATTGAAGGGGAGAGAGATGGCGGCAAGGCCTTAGGAAACTGGAAGACTGGGCGTCCAAATGGCAGATGAAATTTAATGTGGGCAAATGCAAAGAAAGTGATGCACATTGGAAAGAATAATCCGAATCATAGTTATCTGATGCTGGGGTTCACCTTAGGGGTCAGCACTCGAGAAAAATATCTAGGTGTCATTGTAGACAATACAATGAAATCTTCTTCCCGTTGTGCAGTGACAGCCAAAAAAGCGAATGCTAGGAATTATTAGGAAAGGGATGCAAAATAAGACCAAGAATATTATAATGCCTCTGTATTGTTCCATGGTGCGACCTTACCTTGAGTATTGTATTTAATTCTGGTCACTGTATCTCGAAAGAGATATAGAGGAATTAAAAAAGATTTAACGAAGAGCGACCAACATGATAGAGGGGATGGAACTCCTCCCGTATGAGGAAAGGCTAAAGAGGTTAGGGCTCTTCAGCTTGGAAAAGAGACGGCTGAGGGGGGATATAATTGAGGTCTACAAAGTCCTGAGTGGAGTAGAAAGGGGAGAATCAATTTTTCACTTTTTCAAAAAGTACAAAGACCAGGGGACACTCAATAAAATTACACGGAAATAATTTTAAAACAAATAGGAGGAAATATTTTTTTCACTCAACAAACAGTTAAGCTGTGGAACGCCTTGCCAGAGGATGTGGTAACAGCGGTTAGCATATCTGGGTTTAAAAAAGGTTTGGAAAAGTTCCTGGAGAAAAGTCCATAGTCTGCTATTGAGAAAGACATGGGGGAAGTCACTGCTTGCCCTGGGATTGGTAGCGTGGAATGTTGCTACTATATGGGTTTCATCCAGATACTTGTTAGAGAGGGTAAAATTCACAATGGAGGGCAGGTGCGTCCTATTTATTTATTTTTAAAACGTATATTCTGCACTCTCCTACAACTCTAGGTGGATCAGAACATCACATACATAAAAAAATAAACTAAGGGCCCCTTTACGAAGCTGCAGTAAAAGGGGGCCCGTGGTGGCGTCAGCCTGCGAGTCATTTAACCCTCCATTGCCCCTGGTACAAAATAAGTACCTGAATATATGTAAACCACTTTGAATGTAGTTGCAAAAACCTCAGAAAGACGGTATATCAAGTCCCAGTTCCCTTTCCCTATTTGAGATTCTACATGGAATGTTGCTACTATTGGAGATTCTACATGGAATGTTGAAACTATTTGTAGATTCTACATGGAATGTTGCTATTGTTGGAGATTCTACATGGAATGTTGCTACTATTGGAGATTCTAGATGGAATGTTGCTACTACTGGAGATTCTAGATGGAATGTTGCTACTATTTGAGATTCTACATGGAATGTTGCTACTATTGAGATTCTGTTGCTACTATTTGAGATTCTACGTGGAATGTTGCTACTATTTGAGATTCTACATGGAATGTTGCTACTACTAGAGATTCTAGATGAAATGTTGCTACTATTGAGATTCTGTTGCTACTATTTGAGATTCTACGTGGAATGTTGCTACTACTGGAGATTCTAGATGGAATGTTGCTACTATTGAGATTCTGTTGCTACTATTTGAGATTCTACATGGAATGTTGAAATTATTTGTAGATTCTACATGGAATGTTGCTATTGTTGGAGATTCTACATGGAATGTTGCTACTATTGGAGATTCTACATGGAATGTTGCTAGTGGAGGAGTAGCCTAATGGTTAGTACAGTGGATTTTGATCCTGGGGACCTGGGCTTGATTCCCATTGCAGCTCCTTGTGACTCTGGGCAAGTCATTTAACCCTCCATTTGCCCCTGGTACAAAATAAGTACCTGAATATATGTAAACCGCTTTGAATGTAATTGAAAAAACCTCAGAAAGGTGTATATCAAGTGCCATTTCCCTTTCCCCCCTTCTTATAGTTTAATGGGAGATCTGTGAGAAGCAAGTTGCAGTAATCTAAGTGTGAGGTATACCCTGATATAGAAACATGACGGCAGATAAGGGCCACGTGGCCCATCCACTCTGCCCATCCTCAGTAACCACTAACTCCTCCTTTTCTTAAGGGATCCCACATGCCTGTTCCACACTTTCTTAAACTCTGACACATACCCTGTCTCCATGACATCCACCAGGAGGCCATTCCACGCATCCACCACCCTTTCTGTGAAAGAGTATTTTCTTAGGTTACTCCTGAGCCTATTTCCTCTAACTTCATCGCATGCCCCCTCATTCCAGAGTTTTTCTTCATTTGAAAAAGGCTCACCTCCTGTTTATTATCGTTTATCGTTTATTTATTTACTAGACCGTCACTTATTACAAAGGTAAATCAGAACAGTTTACAATATAAAATAACATTAAAATGACATTAAAACAATAAATAAACATACTCTGAAATCCATTTATGATAGAAAAGCACTGCAAAAAATCAACACACATACAGATTTCACAAGCTATAATCATAAAAACATTGATAAAAATCAAAAAACTAAAAGTTTTTTTTCCTTTATTTCTATTTTAAGCGTTATTTTTCAAATGACTCCCGAAAGAAATGTGTTTTTAGAGCTTTACAAAAATGAGTATAAGAATCTTCAAGCCTAAGTTCTTTAGGAAGAC
The DNA here is from genome assembly GCF_901765095.1 of Microcaecilia unicolor. Taxonomy (NCBI): domain Eukaryota; kingdom Metazoa; phylum Chordata; class Amphibia; order Gymnophiona; family Siphonopidae; genus Microcaecilia; species Microcaecilia unicolor. The sequence continues at coordinate 123,780 of NW_021963071.1, read as the reverse complement.
AATTCCAAAGTGAGGGAGCTAAGAAAAAAAAACCCAAAACTGAGATATTTACACATCTCTATCATATCCCCTCTCTCCCGTCTCGTCCCTATATGACCCCTTACCGATTTTGTAGCCACCCTCTGGACCGACTCCATCCTGTTTATATCTTTATTTAGGTGCGGTCTCCAGAATTGAACACAGTACTCTAAATGGGGCCTCACCAGAGACTAATACAAGGGCACTATCACCTCTTTTTTTTCTGCTGGACATACCTCTCCTTATGCAGCCAAGCATTCTTATGGCTTTGACCGTTGCTTTTTCTACCTGCTTGGAGATCTTAAGATCATCAGACACAATCACTCCCAAGTTCCAGTCTTCTTTCATACACAGAAACACTTCACCCCCTGTACTGTACCGTTCCCATGGGATTTTGTGACCCGAGTGCATGACCCTGCATTTCTTAGAATTAAATCTTAGTTGTCAATTTTTGGACCATTTTTTTCAAGCTTCACTAGATCCTTCTTCATGCCATCCACACCCTCAGGGGTATCCACCCTATTACAGAGTTTGGTGTCATCCGCAAAGAGACAAACCTTACCAGACAGCCCTTCCGCAATATCACTCGCAAAGAGGTTAGGAAGAGCTGGCCCGAGGACCGATCCCTGTGGTACACCATTGATAACTTCCCTTTCCTTAGAGCAAGCTCCATTTACCACTACCCTCTGTCTCCTTTCAGTTAACCAATTTTTAACCCAGTCAGTAACTTTAGGTCCCATACCGATGGCACTCAGTTTATTTATCAGTCACCTGTGTGAAACTATGTCAAAAATATGAACTGAAAATTTAGTGTGAGCAGGACACTAAATCCAAGCGTTATTGCTGGGTGGAGAGAGGAGTATATAGAAAGATGCACTCATACGATGCAATCTCATAATTCTTTTCATAAAGTACGATAGTTTAATGGAGTAGGTTGCTTCTTTTTACAGCAGATGGCACTCCTGCATTCCAATTGTGGCTGCATTATTTCTGATTTGCTTATTTCTCATCTGATGAAGAAGGGTTTACCTTGGAAAGCTAATCAAAACATGTATTGCTAGTCCAATAAAAAAGGCATCTTATTTTCTTTTCTATGTTTTATTTCTATTGATGATCTGATTTGAGAAAATGTGAATTCTGGAGCTGAGAAGAATATCTGTTCATCAGTAGAGTCTCTAGACAGATTTGGGTTTTTTTTTTTTTTTTGGGGGGGGGGGGAGCAACAAGGATGCAAGCCAGGTATGCGGGGGGGGGGGGGGTGGGGGGAGGGGGGAAGAGGGCCAAGCCAAAGTGACATTTACATACCTCATAATTATCCCTCTACATATAAGCTATAAAAGACACTTTCCATTACATAGCTTCCAGAATCGGTGGGATAGTTGTGTCCATGAACCAGCAGGTGGAGATAGAGAACTGAAAACAAAACTGAGACATATCTCTCTTGACATCCAGTCCAGCTCCTCAATCTTTTCTATCTCTGGGTAGTTAAATTGCCCTTTTGGGGCAAGTGACTATTTGGAGAAGATCTCAGTAACTTGGTGAAAGAACTGGGGGGAAACTAAGCCTCAGCGGTTGCTGGAGGACAAGCCAAAGGCCTCTGTCCATCCATTTTCAGGGGGCTCTCGATCTCGAGACAGCAGATGGTACCAGCCTGGTCATTATCAATGTGGTCAGAAGTCCTGCTTTCAGAAGTAGTCTAATGGGTAGTGCAGTGGCCTGAGAACCAGGGGAAGTGGGTTTGATTCTCAGTGCAGCTCCTTGTGACTCTGGGCACTTGTCACTTAACACTCCATTGCCCCAGCTACAAAATAAGAACCTGTATATAATATGTAAACCACTTTGATTGTAACCACAGAAAGGCAGTATATCAAATCACATCCCTTCCATTTCGTGTGGACAGCAAGTCCTCCGCTCAGTCAGCTAGGGTTCCCAATGCCTCCCGAGCTTTGCAATGCATGAGGCTGGTCCACTCTTCTCTTCTTCCAGTGAGAGGATGTTTTCAGGAGTTTTGGGAGGAATGGGCCAAAATCACATCAGACTAGTGGGTTCTGGATATTCTTACAGAAGGTTACAAGTTGGAGTTCCCTTGCCTGGTTTCTCCTCTCTTCTTGCAGTCTCCTTGTCGAAAGGGAACCAAGGTGGTTGAGATTCAGGGTATCATAGATTCCTTGCTGGCACTCTCGAACATTATTCCAGTTCTTCAGGCTGAACAGAGGCAGATACTCCGTCTACTTCATTGTCCCAAGGAAGGAAGGCACCTTTAGACCAGTCTTAGATCTCAAACCTCTGCGTCTGAGTTCTTACCAGTGGCGTAGCCAGACTGCCAATTTTGGATGGGCCTGAACCCAAAGTGGGTGGGCACAACATTTCCTCTCTACCCCCTTCCCCCAGCAAAATTTAGTCACACAGATCAAATGCATTTGTCACACAGGGTAAAGTGCTGCTTTTCAGTGCATCAGATTTCAGACAATGTATTTAATAGCCTAACACCCTTTTCATTGAGCTTTCAGAGGCCAAAACCTCCTGCCTCAGGTCAGTATAATGCTGTTACGGTATCCTCTCCTGACCTAAGGAAGGAAGTATTGGTCTCTGAAACTTTATTAACACAGGTACCATATTACTTTATCCTAAATTTAAAATAAAATTATTTTCTTTACCTTTGTTGTATGGCCATTTACTTTTTCTCATTGTGTTGCTCCCAGTCTCTAGATTCTGCTTTCCTTCGTTTTCGCTTAACTCTTCTGCCAGGGTTTCCTGGCCATTTGTCATTTTTCTCTCCTTTTTCTTTGCTTTCTTCAATATTTTTCTGCCTCTCTCTGTGCCCAGATTTAATTCATTCTTACTATCGATTTTTTAACTTCCTTCATCTACTTATGGCTTTTCATCTTTTTCTCACCCTTGTTCTCCCCATGCCCCTTCCTCTTATTCTCCAATCTTTCACTACTCCCCCTTTCCATGCAGCAGCTCTCCTCTTTCTCTCCCCATCCTTCCAGTGTCTCCCCTCTCTCTCCCCATCCTTCCAGTAGTCTCCCCTCTTTCTTTCTGCATCCTTCCGTCCAGTGTCACCTCTTTCTCCCTACCCTTCCATCCAGCGTCTTCCCTCTTTCTCTCCCCATCCTTCCATCCATCTACCCTCTCTCCTGATCCTTCCATCTAATATCTCTCTCTCCCTCTTTCTAACCAGTGTCTCTGTATCTCTCTACCCTTTTCTGTTCAGTGTCCCTTCTCTCTCCACATCCTTCCAGTCTCTCCCCTTTCTCTCTGCATCCTTTCATCCATCTCCCCTCTTTCTCTCCCCATCCTTCCATCCAGAGTCTCTCTCCCCATCCATCCGTTTTCCCTCTTTCTCTCCCCAACCTTCCATCTGTTTTCCCTCTTTCTCTGCCATCCTTCCATCTGTTTTCCCTCTTTTCTCCCCATCCTTCCATCTGTTTTCCCTCTTTCTCCCCATCCTTCCATGTTTTCCCTCTTTTTCTCCCCATCCTTCCATGTTTTCCCTCTTTCTCTGCCATCCTTTCATCTGTTTTCCCTCTTTTCTCTTTTCCTCGAGGCCCGCCCTGCATGCCAGCGCCAGCCCCAGCCCCAGCTCCCAATGCCAGCCACTGCTGCTTTTCCTGTTGAGCAGCAGGGCCGGCGCTACAAAAAGAAGAAGCGCTCAGCTGACTGAGCAGAGCACTAACGCTAAGGACGAAAAATGTAAAAAAAAAAAAAAAAAAAGCGCGGCACCGACAGGCACTGTCTAGGCAGCCTTGAGGCATTGGCTGCTAGCTCTGCAGGCTCCTCCCATCTCTTACGTTACTGCCCCTGCGTCGCTCCAGGGGCAGTGACGTAGGAGACGGGAGGAGCCTGCGAGCCAGCAGCCAATGCCTCAAGGCTGCCTAGACAGTGCCTGCCGGTGCCGCGCTTTTTTTTAAAAACATTTTTCGTCCTTAGCGTTAGCGCTTCTTCTTTTTGTAGCGCCGGCCCTGCTGCTCAACAGGAAAAGCAGCAGTGGCCGGCAATGGGAGCTGGGGCTGGCGCTGGGCGGGCCTGGGCTGAAATTAGGTGGGCCTGGGCCCAGCCAGGCCCACCCGTAGCTACGCCCCTGGTTCCTACGTTCACATGGAAACACTAAGAGCAGTCATAGCCTCAGTTCAAGTGGGAGAATTTCTTACCGCCCTTAGTCTCAAGGAGGCATTCTTGCATGTACCCATATGGCCCCTCATCTGAGCTTTCTATGTTTTGTGGTGCTGGGCCGTCACTTCCAGTTCAGGGCTTTGCCCTTTGGTCTCGTCACAGTACCAAGAACATTTATTGAGGTTATGGTGGTGGTGGCGGGCTTCCTTTGATACCATGGAATCAGAGTTCACCCGTATCTTGATGACTGGCTAATTTGTGTGTTGTCCTATTCGGACAGCGTGGCAGTGACACAGTTGTCCATCTTCTGCAGTCATTGGGTTGGGTGATCAATTTTGAGAAGAGCAGACTAACTCCACCGCAGACGCTGGAATATCTAGGTGTTCAACACAGCAAGGGAGAGGATCTTTCTCATGGAACGCAAGAAGTCGAAGCTGGTTCAACAGATTTGTCTTCTCCTCAGTCATGACCGACTCAGTATCTGGGACTACATCCAAGTTCTGGGGTCAATGACTGCAGCGGAAGTGGTGCCATGGGCAAGGGCTCATATGTGACCTTTACAGGAGTCTCTTCTCAGCCGTTGGTCTCCAGTGTCACAGAAGTATGGCTTTCATCTTCCTTCGATGCTGGTTTCCAGAGTATGCAGCGGTGGTTGTCGCTCAGGAATTTGACCATCGGAGCTTCCTTTCCATTAACACAATGGAAGATGGTGACAATGGACCCCAGCAAGTTGGGTCGAGGAACTCATTAGTAGTCACATCTGGCACAGGGCACTTGAATGGAACAGGAGTCTCAGTGGTCAATAAATTGATTGGAGCTCAGGGCAGTCTAGAATGCCTTACACAACTTCACTCTCTTTCTAGTAGGGGCACTGGTCCGAGTTTTCTCTGACAATGCAACTAGCAAGGCAGGACCTGTAGCTGTCCAATGGCAGTGGAGGTGGCCTCCCTCATGAGTTGGGCAAAGAAAAATCTTCCCTGCTTGTGAGCAGCTCAAATCACTGGGTCTTTGAATGTGGAGGTGGACTTTCTCAGCAGGCACTCCTTGGAACTGGGAGAATGGGAACTATCCAGGCAGGGTTTTCAGCTGTTAGTGGACCAGTGGGGTTCTCTGCTTCTGGACTTCATGGCGATGAAATGGAATGCCAAAGTGCCCAAGTTCGTCAGCAGTTGGAAAGAACATGGTTCGATGGGGATTGATGCCTTACTGCAGCTTGGTTGAGATGAAAAGGTTATTCTGATTCGGTTATTGCTACCTTGCTTCAGGCTCAGAAACACTCTACATTCGTGGTGTATGCGAGGGTGTGGAGGACTTTTGAAGGTGATGTTCCGAGCATGGACTGTCTCCCTTCTCTGCTCATACCCTTCTCTGCTCAGTCCCTTCTTGGACCCAGACCCATCCCCCCTACCTGTTACGTTTGTGGAGGAAACAGTAAGCCCTCCAAAACCCACTGTACCCACATCTAGGTACCCCCTTCACCCGTAAGGGCTATGGTAATGGTGTACATTGTGGGTAGTGGGTTTTGGGGGGGAGTTTGTGGGGCTCAGCACACACGGTAAGGGAGCTATGCACCTGGGAGCTATTTCTGAAGTCCACTGCAGTGCCCCCTAGAGTGCCCGGTTGGTGTCCTGGCATCTGAGGGGGACCAGTTCACTATGAATGCTGGCTCCTCCCATGACCAAAGGGCTTGGATTTGGTCATTTCTGAGATGGGCATCCTCAGTTTCCATTATCGCCGAAAATCAGAAACGACCAACTCTAAGGATGACCATCTCTAAGGTCAACCTAAATTTCCAGATTTGGGCATCCCCAACCGTATTATCGAAACGAAAGATGGACTTCCTTCTTGTTTCGATAATACGGGTTTCCCCGCCCATTCGCGGGGACGTCCTGAGAGGACGTCCACAGGAAAACTTGGGTGCCCCTGTCGATTATGCCGCTCCACGCGTGTTATATAGAATCCGGGAGATAGTCAGATCAGAGGCTGATTCACTGTCCTATCTCAGTTGGAAGGGGATTCTCATTTGAAAACTAATTCCTTCTAGTCCGAGCTGTCCAAAGCTGTTTAGACCTTACGTGAGGGACTGATCTTGTGTTTATGTCTGTGCAGTCTGTGTGTTTGACTTGAAATTCTACTATTTCTCAGGAACGCTCTACAGGAATTTGCTAGAGCCAGAAATGCAGTCTCACTTCCTCTCAGGAACAATAGGCCCATAAATCAGAAAGGAACTGTTTCCCTTTCAAGATACCCACAGCCCAAGAGCCTGTCAAGGTGCCACATGGGCAGTTCTGTCAGCGTAAACACAAGAGCTGCAATACAAGTGCACATGAGTGTGTGTGTGTGTTGTTTTTGGTTTGATGGGGTCTACTATGAATAAATTCATTGAATTGCAATGGGGGCTTCATTTGCTCCCTCGTTGGACCCCGTTATACATGGCTGACGTTGAAGAATCATTTTTTTATACACTTGCCCATTTTGCTTCAGTTTTTGGATGGTTTTCTCTCCCTGTTTTCTTGCCATCTCTACTCTGTGTTGTCTTTAGATCTATCTGCGGAAGTCCTTTCTTCTTTGCTTTGTTGTTCTTTATTTGGCGTGCTTCAGAGGAAAGTCTACAAAATGTTACGATATGGTTGAACAAATTAGATCCTCATTTTCAATTTATTATTATGTCTTATTTATTTTATTGCATTTGTATCCCACATTTTCCCACCTATTTGCGGGCTCAGTGTGGCTTACAATACATTGTAAATAATGGAAATACGATTTGTTACAATTCAGTTATGGATTACATTGTGAGAGTTTAAGCGAAAGCAGAGTCAAGGTATCGTTAGGGAATAGGACAAGGAAAAGAACAATGGAACAATGGAAAGAGACAAAGGGAAATTAATAGGGTAATCAGTGCAATTTTTCTAGCAAAAAAGGTGCCGGTACTCAAATGTCAGGCTGCCCTTCAGGGGTGGGGGTGATCACTGAGGGACCCACCCCACAATAGCCAGGCCCCCTGCAATCAGTCACAGAATCTATGACAAGGCAGAATTGGTGTCTTGAGCCTGAGTTCTTTCATTAAAACTTGGGGTCCTTGGGTCAATTTTAGCAGACACTGGAAAAGGTGCCAGTACTCAGTACCCCCGAGTACCCCCTTAAAAAAAAGCCCTGAGGGTAATAGAACCTTAGCAAATGAACATTCGGTATAACATTTTTTGTGAGTGAAGGTTTAAGTGTGATAGAATTACAGGGGATGAGAATTCAGAAAAGAATGTATTGGTGTATTTCTGGAACAGTGAGTGTGGACTTCATGTGTATTGATCCTTACAGTAAATTTTATCGAAGAGATGAGTCTTCAGTAATTTGCGGAAGTTGGTTAGTTCGTGGATTGTTTTCAAGTTGCGCGGTAGTATATTCCAGAATTGCGTGCTTATGTAAGAAATTAATTACTACTGATTTTTTGAGATTTTCATATCTTGAAAGTGTGTGTCGGGGGGGTGGGGGGTGGGGAGAGGCAGTATATGCTACTATATTCAGAAACCACTTCAAGAAATTCTGCTCTGGCTCGCCATCAGAGAACGAGTAGCCTTTAAAATATGCACACTAATTCACAGGATAATCTTCGGTGAAGTCCCGGAACATATGCTCAAATTAGTTGACTTACCACCCAGAAACAGAGTCAGTACCTCTAGATTTTTATTTTATTTTTGTTACATTTGTACCCCACACTTTTTCCCACTCATGGCAGGCTCAATGTGGCAGGCAATGGAGGGTTAAGTGACTTGCCCAGAGTCACAAAGAGCTGCCTGTGCCAGGAATCGAACTCAGTTCCTCAGTTCCCCAGGACCAAAGTCCACCACCCTAACCACTAGGCCACTACCCAGACTGTGATGGCCTTAAATACAAATCAATTTACACCACCAACTTTACATACAATAGGCACTCAATTATGGAATGCTCTACCCAAACAAGTAAAATCTACCCACAACTACCTTAACTTCCGAAAATTATTGAAATCAGTATTGTTTAAGAAAGCTTATTCCCCGGGTTTAACTTAACTTGAATTAACTATTACTATAATTTCAGATCCAAGGACCATAATTACCTGCTATTATCTATTGCCTTTTGATGTTTAATTGTTATTTTATATCTTTATTCTCAAGTTGTATTATTGTTCTTCTTGTACTGTAGCTTGTACTACAGACTTTGTAAGCTACTTTGAGCCTGCGATCAGTGGGAAAATGTGGGGTACAAATGCAATAATAAATTAAATAAATAAATAAAAGAGACTAGTGCCTTTTTGATATGCCATGGTTTCCATCCACATTGCTTGATAAGCATCCACCACCCTCTCCGTGAAAAGATGTCAGGAAGTATTTTTTCACGGAGAGGGTGGTGGATGCTTGGAATGCCCTCCCGCGGGAGGTGGTGACGATGAAAACAGTAACGGAATTCAAACATGCGTGGGATGTGCATAAAGAAATCCTGTGCAGAAGGAATGGATCCTCAGAAGCTTAGCTACAATTGGGTGGCAGAGCAGGTGGGGGGGAAGAGGGGTTGGTGGTTGGGAGGCGAGGATAGGGGAGGGCAGACTTTTATACGGTCTGTGCCAGAGCCGGTGATGGAAGGCGGGACAGGTGGTTGGGAGGCAGGAAAAACTGCTGGGCAGACTTATACGGTCTGTGCCCTGAGAAAGACAGGTACAAATCAAGGTAAGGTATACACATGAGTTTATCTTGGGCAGACTGGATGGACCGTGCAGGTCTTTTTCTGCCGTCTTCTACTATGTTACTATGTTACTATGTTACTATGTTTCATGTTAGAAGAGTTTAAATCTCAAACTTTCATACTTAAATGGAGATTTTATCAACGGGGCTATCCAGCCAATAAGGTGAAGAGGGGCTTATTTAAGAGCAAGGTATGGCAAATGTGATCTGCTTTCACAATATTGATGGCGGGAACAAGAGCAAGTGCTGGCATTTGATATCCTCTGCAATTAGTGGTAAACACAGAAACATTGGCATATGTTAGAATTATTGACATTTTTTCAAGAGGAATCTATTTTTGCACTTCAGTGGAGCACTGTCATGTCTCTCCCGGAAACTCAGGGTTAGTGAGCCCTTGGGCCACTGCCGAGGGGCGGCAGCGGCAGGAGAATCACACAAAACACAGACAAGGCAGGACAGACAGTCCATCGCAGCCACCAGGTCTGACCACCAGGTGGCGAGATGAGTGAGAGCATGAAACAGGGGCACAACTGTGACAGTACCTCCCCCTCAAGGCTCCCCCGGTCTCCACGGGTGATTCAGGTCTCCATGGGTAAGAATGATGAAACCTACGGAGGAGTTTCAAAACATGACCAGGGGTAGCTGGGCTGGAACTAGAACAGAAGTCAAGACTGGAACCCGGACTGGCATCAGAACTGGAACTCGACTTGGACTCAGCAGCTTGACTGGAGCTGGAACTTGGCTTGGACTCAGCAGCTAGACTTGAACTGGCACTCGGCTTGGACTCAGCATCTTGGCTGGAACTGGAACTCAGCTTGGACTCAGCAGCTTAGCTGGAACTGGAACTCGGCTTGGACTAAGCAGCTTGGCTGGAACTGGAACTCGGCGTAGCCTCAGCATCTTGGCTGGAACTGGAACTCGGCGTGGACTCAGCAGCTCTTTGGCTGATCGCGTCCCTCAGGATGGACTGCTGGTAAGCCTGGGCCTCGGGACTACAAACCCACCTTCCTTCAGCCTGGGCTTCAGGAGTATCCCACAGGGCTGGAACCGAGAGAAGTTTGAGGCGGTAAAAGAAGAGCTTGGTAGAAGGATCAATACCAGAAACGGGGTTTTCAAAGGACCCAAGCAACAAGACATACTTTCTCTCTGCTGCAGCTTCAGGAGTATTCTTCAGGGCTGGATCAGACAAAAGTTTAACACGGTAATCCAATAAAACTATGTCCCACATATAGCAATCCAGTTTAGGGTGGGTTGGAGAGGGCTTCCACAGAGATTCCAGTACTTTGGAACATGAGGACTGTGCCGGGCAGACTTTTACGGTCCGTGTCCTGCAAATGACATGACAGATTTGAGTAGTCTGGAGTGGGCTTTGACGGCAAGTCTAGTAGTTGGAACATAAGGAGAGAGCCAGGTGGACTTCAATGGTCTATGACCCAGAAACACCAAAGAAATGTTGATTTAATCTTGATTTGATAATGAATCTGACTGTTGGGCAGCCTGGATGGACCGTTCAGGTCTTTATCTGCCATCACTTACTATGTTACTATGTAACAGTATTACTTTAGATTCTTTTCTTTTTTTTGTATGTTTTAATGGATTTGGTATCTATGAAACTGACTCTGTTATTAATTGTCACAAAATAAGACGGCAGCAACATAAAGTAGTGTGATCAGAACTCAGCTCCATTCAGGGCCGCCAAGAGACTTGGCCAGGCCCGGGGCAAGGCCACTCTGCCACCTCCCCCCCTGCTGCCCCTGTCACTCCCCCTGCTGCTCCCTGCTGCCCCCCCGTTACTCCCCCTGCCGCTGCAGTCCGCAGTCTCGCCTGCCTGCCGCCACGGCTCTGGGCCCCCTGCATTCAAGGCAGCAGTCGCAGATCGCCTCTTTTCTGGCCTTCCCTCCCTGTATCCCGCCCTCATCTGATGTAACTTCCGGTTTCCGCGAGGGCGGGACACAGGGAGGGAAGGCCGGAAGGGAGGTGATCTATGACTGCCACTTCGTATGCAGGGGGCCCGGAGTCCAGGAGGCAGGCAGGTGAGACCGAGAACTGCAGCACCGGCAGCCTGACCCCGGCGCCAGGCCCCCTTTGGAGGCCCTGGCCCAGAGAACTTTGTCCCCCCTGCCCCTCCCTCTCGGCGGCCCTGGCTCCATTCATCCCTCTCTGCTCTTCATAGGCCATGACCTTAAGCCAGTCACTTAGGGTTCCTTTTACTAAGCGGTTGTAAGCCCAACGCGGGCTCACCGCTCACTGTACAGGAAGTACTGCCCGGCGGTACTTCCCACCTCTAGCGCACCATCATTTCTGGCACTACAAAAATGTATTTATTTTTGTATAACCAGAGTGTACCTGGTGGTAATCGGGCAGTGCTATGTACTGCCCGGTTACTGCCGGGTTATCGTGGGAGCCCTTACTGCCACCTCAATGGGTGGCGGTAAGGGCTCCCCCCCGAAATGGCTGTGTGGCAAGTGCTTTACTTGCTGCATGGCCATTTCCTGTAGGAAGGTGATACTTCCGTTTTACCAGCTGCAGTAAAAGGGGGCCTTGGCGCGCGTGTAAAACACACACCGATGCCAGCACTGGCCCCCCCTTTGCCGCAGTTTGGTAAAAGGGGCCCTTAATCTCTCTGTGTTCAGCATACAGGGGGTACATCTATACCATAGGCATTAACATTTATGCCCCACTTATGTGTTGAAGTGGTTAGAATAATAACAATCACTTGTGTATGTGCACATGTGTAATTGCCAAAATTTCACCTAAGCAGTATTTAGTAAATACCCACTTCACTCACACAACATATAGTTTCAAGGAGGATCATATATACACATTGGAGGGGGCATAGTTATCAATGCAGGCTACCATTAAGATGTGTTATTTTACTGTTAACCCCAGTTATTAGTAACTAGGTCTCATCGCATAAAATGGATCCTGTGCAGGAGTTAGTGGTAAAATGACCCATCTTAACAGTAGCCCAGATGATAACTTCCCCCTTTAAGGTGAAGAGTTTCAGTCTCTGGTAACCAGAGCTGATATTGTGATGTCATAATGCTTCATTCCACCAATGTCTAAGAGCCAACCTCATCAGCGATGTCACAATGGCTTGATTGCCCTATACTTGGCTCACTTTTATTACATAGATTGGTGATTTCCGTTTCTAGAGACATTTCTTTTCTCTTTAATTAAGGGGGGGGGGGGGGGGAGTTATCAACATGGCCTACTGTTAAGATGGATTATTTTATTGTTAACTCCAGTTAATAGTCACTAGCAAGCTCATTTTCAAAGCACTTAGCCTCCCAAAGTGCTTTGAAAATATGCCTCTTGCAAGTCTCATTGCATAAAATAGGACCTGTGGTATAATAGCACGAGTCAGTGGTGAAATAGTCCATCTTAACATTTGCCCATGTTGATAACTTCCCCTTTAGTGTGAAGAGTTTGTCTCTGGTAACCAGAGCTGATATTGTGATGTCATAATGCCTCATTCCACCAATGTCTAAGAGCCAACCTCATCAGTGATGTCACAATGGCTATACGTCACTCATTTTTATTACACAGATTGGTGATTTTGATTTCTAGAATCATTTCTTTTTTCTTTAATTAAGAGGGAAAGTTATCAAAGTGGGCTACAAAGTAAGATGTTATTTTACTGTTAATCCCTTTTATTAGTAACTAGGTCTCATTACATAAATGGAACCTGTGCTAAAATAGCATGAGTTAGTGGTAAAATAACCCATCTTAATGGTAGCCACGTTGATACCTTCCTCCCCTTAGTGTGAAGTTTGTCTCTGGTAACCGGAGCTGATATTGTGATGTCATAATGCCTCATTCCACCAATGCCTATGAACCAACCTCATCAGTGATGTCACAATGGCTAGATTGTCCTCTACTTGGTTCACTTTTATTACATGTAGCAACGATGTTGATTTCTAGAGATTTTTTTCCTTCATTAAGGACTGTAGTTATCAACATGGGCTAACGATAAGACGTGTTATTTTACTGTTAACCCAGGTTATTAGTAACTAGGTATCATTGCATAAAATGGGACCTGTGCTAAAATAGCACGAGCTAGTGGTAAAATAACCCATCTTAACAGTAGCCCATGTTGATAGCTGCAGACAAAGCAGAGCAGACCAGTTGAATTTAGGTATGTTTTGGTCTTATCAGTGTATATTATATAAATGCTCATTTATTATTTATTTTGTTTTTAACTGTGAATTATAATTTATGGATTAGTTATATATATGACCATCTCTTATTTATTTTAAACATGATCATGTTTATTGATTTAGGGGCTCATTTTCAAAACAGAAAAAAGCGGCACAAAAGAATGGAAAACTGCACATTACTCTGGAGTACTTTTACAAAGCTGCAGTAACAAATGGCCTGTGGCAGTGTGGGTGTGTCGTTTGGGTGCACGCCGGGCCATTTTTCACCGCGGCTGGGAAGAAGGCCATGTTTATAATGGGCCAGGAAATGGGCAGGCGCAAAAATTAAAACTACTGTGAACCTATTTACGGCCTGAGCAATTACCGCCAGCCACTGACTTAATGGTAAGGGTTCATGTGCTACCTGTGCGGTACCCATGCTGAATGTGCCAATGTGGCTGCGCTGCCGATTTCTTCTGGGAATGACCCCTGTGGTAGAAAATGGAAAAGCATTTTCTACTGTGGGATTCGGCGCTTGCTACACTCAGAATTACCGCCAATTTGGGCACGCTACCTGCGTGTTAGCCCTCTCACGTCTTTGTAAAAGGGTCCCTCTGTTTGCTAATGCCAGCTCCAGAGACTTCTGTGCAGCAGGCTGACAAAATGACACCGACACCTTGCAGAGGGGTTTCTCCAGTTTCTCCTAGCTGAATGGCGTGGGGTGGGAGCAAACTGGCTTTCCTGGCCTCAGGAGGACACAATCTGCAAGCAATGAATCCAGGATTATAATAGCACTCATTGCCACAGGGTGAAATGCAGTAGGGTTTGAAGAAGTCAGGCTCATTGTTCCACACTGAGAAAATGTTTCAGAGCCTCAGAGCTGTCAAGTCCTTTCAGCTCTGTAAAATTCTGGGATTATAGGATTGCTTTGAGAGAGACCTCCCCCCCCCCCCCCCCACCCATGTACTGTAAGCAGTGTTGTGAAAGATACTTTATAAAAGACTGAGCACATGCGGTGGAGGCAAGGTGAGCTGAGGGGAGGCAGGGAATGTTAGATTTTTTTTTTTTTTTTGAAGGGAGAAAAAAAAAATCCCTCTTTAACTTTGAATTGTGTGGAAGCTTGTGTGAGAAACTAAAATGCAGTCCAAGAATAACTTGATTACTCCCAACGATAGTGAAGTTGGATTTTGCTCTGGGAACCCACTTTAAAATCTTTGAGCAGTGGGAGAGTAAAGGTGTAAATTTTGTATCTCAGATTGTACAAAGACCAGCCAGCCCCACCCACTGCAGGAATTAAAAAGGGATTTAAGGTTTTACTCCCAAGGAATTTTGGGCATTCCCTGAGGTTAGATATTACATAACCTCATACTGTAAAACAGCTTCTGTCTTATGGAGAGAGCTGTTAATATTTTGAATGAGAGTTTTTTGTCTTGGCAGATGAGGAGAAGTTTTCTGTATCTTCATTTTATTCTGCATTAACCTGAATAGAAGCCTGCGTGATTTGACTGTCAACCCTGGATATTAAGAGGGGAGGGGACTGTGGGTTATTTCAGTCTCATTAAGGGCCCAATGGAATAAGATGGACAATATTCAGTGCAATTTAACTGGCCAGGAATGACTCCTGGCCAGTTAAATAGCACGTAACCAGCTATCTGCAAATATTCAGCAGGAGATAACCCCCCAGCCTGGTTGCTGTTCGACACCCCCCCTGATGCCCCTGCTGCCCCAGTCCTACCTGAGGGGTCCTGGTAATCTGGTGGCCTCTGGGAGGGGGGGAGCAGTGGCGTTCCTAGGGGAGGGCGGTGGGTGCGGTCCACACCGGGTGCACGCCGCTGGGGGGGTGCCGCGCGCGCCTGTCCTCCGTTGTTCCATGCTTCTTCTCTGCCCCGGAACAGGTTACTTCCTGTTCCGGGGCAGAAAAGAAGCATGGAACGGAGGACAGGCACGCGCGGCACCCCCCCCCCCCAGCGGCGTGCACCCGGCGAGGGGGGGGGGTTCGTGCTGCATCGGAGGGGTGCTGCACCCGGGGGCGGGGCGCATCGGCGATCCGCCCCGGGTGCCAGCCCCCCCAGGAACGCCACTGGGGGGAGCATGTTCTTTCCTGCCCACTGCACTGCTGCCAGAACCTCCGTGTTTTCAAAATGGCAGCCGAGACTTCCTGTAGTCTCATGGGTCTCGACAGTCTTGCGAGACTTCTGCAGAGAGTGCCGGCTGCCATTTTTAAAATACAGTGAGGCTGGGCGGGAAAGAACATGTTCCCTCCCCCCAGCTGAGGCCACTAGATCACCAGTGACGCGCCGGGCATCCGGACAAAGCTTCTGGGCCCCCTACAGCCTCTGGGCCCTCGGGCACTGACCAATTGCCCGAATGGCCAGTCCGCCCCTGATAGCCATTATCTCCTGCTGAATTTCACAGTCAATGCGTAGCAGCTAAACGGTTATATCACGCAATATAACTGGCTCTCCACAAATATTCAGGGCTTCGCCAGCCAAGTTAAGCAGCCAAATTGGGCTGCCAAAATAGCAGACCTATCTTTGGTTGCTATAAACTTAACCGGGCAGCGCTGAACAGTAATTTAGTTACGTTTATAGCGGTCAAAACCCCTCCAGATATTCAATGCTGATTACTAGAAACGGCCCAGCATTGAATTTCTGGGCTCAGCTGGCCCTGCCTCCTCTGAGCTGAATATCGGCCTGAAGGTGTATTAAATGTAGTAGACCTTGGGGGGGGGGGGGGTCTTTTACTAAGCGGTGGTAAGTCCAATCAAGTTCCTACCCCCAGTGAATGCCATTTCCGGCACTACAAAAACATTTTCTTTTTGTAGCGCCGGTGTTTACCCGGCGGTAAGTGGGCAGTGCCGCACGTTGCCCAGTTATTGCCAGGTTAATGCGGGAGCCCTTACCACCACCTCAATGGGCGACGGTAAGTGCTCCCTCCCAAAACGGCCACACAGCAAGTGCTTATTTACCCACTGCGGTAAAAGGGGGCCTCAGTGCGCGTCAACCCCCCTCCCCTTTTGCCATAGCTTAGTAAAAGGACCCCCTTATTACTAAAGTGAACAATTTTCTGCGTTTTCCATGAAATGCATAGAAAGTACCTGAAAGTATAATTATTTCCATTTCAGGAAAGTTCAACTAAACTACAAATTCACCGTTCACGATGAAGTAAAAAAAAAAATGCTTTAACTATACACTAGAGGTGATGGAACATTTTTAACAATGGAAGTAATTGAAAATGTGAAAAAAGAACCCCATAGACCTGGGCAGGGGATCCCCAACTAGGGACCATAGCTCCTGGAAGCCCAAGTCTGGGACCCCTGATCCAAAGGAACTCTGGCCCAGAAACAGAGCCACCGAGAGACTACGCCGGGCCCAGGGCAAGGCCGCCCCGCCTCCGCCCCCCCTGCCCTGCTGCTGCCGCCCCCCATCGCTGAAGTCCACAGTCTCACCTGCTTGCCTCCACAGCTCCGGGCCCCCTGCGTTCAAGGCGGCAGTCGTAGATTGCCTCTCTTCTGGTCTTTCCTCCCTGTGTCCCACCCTTGTCTGATGTAACTTCCGGTTTCCGAGAGGGCGGGACAAAGGGAGGGAAGGCCCAAAGGGAGGCGATCTGTGACTGCCGCTTCAAATGCAGGGGGCCCGGAGCCGAGGAGGCAGGCAGGTGAGACCGCCAGCGCCGGGCCCCCCTTGGAGGCCCGGGGAATTTTGTCCCCCCCTGTCCCCCCTCTCAGCGGCCCTGCCCGGAAAGTTCCAATCTTCGCCCTAGCTCATTGCCCTCTAAGTCCCCTGCTTTAATGCATTCAGCCAAGCTCAGCTATGCATTTAGCAAACCCAGATGGATTCTGGGATGGGGCTGCTGATTATGGAGTCAGGTTGGTTGTCTGATGTGTACATATTTTATCGTATTTTATTGATTGCAAACTTGGGAGATGACAATGGTATATCCAATGAGTGTGGGTTAGGGGGCATGACAGACCATCCATTGTTTTTGCGGGGGGGGGGGGGGGCAACTTACGCTGTGACGGTCCTCTGGTCAGTGTATTATCATGAAATGCCTAGCCACCCGCCTGGGGTTAACCTGCAGCCACTTAGCCCAATCCCCAGCACAGCTCAGGCAGCCTGCACCTGCCTCTTGTGCTCTACGCTAGCACCCTCCTCCCACCGACTGGGTCAGTGCCTCTGGGTGAGTCTCCTGCTCTCAAATTATCCCCAATGGTACCCTGGGCTTATGAGGCTACATTATCTATGTCACTGAAGCCAAGGTTCGTATGTTCGAAGCTCTGAAGCCTCGAAAATCACAGTCTCTGGGCCCCGCCCTCGCGTCAAACGTTATGGCGTTGAGGGCGGAGGCGGAGCAATTCACCAACATCGACGACGGGTGGGGGGGAGCCACAGGAAAGCCTTGCTAGTGCCCGTTTCATTGGCTCCAGAAACGGGCCTTTTTTTACTAGTTTATAAATATAGTGACTTTGGCCCATCCTTGGCCACCTTTAAATCTAGACTGAAAGCCCACCTCTTTAACATTGCCTTTGACTTGTAACCACTTGTAACCACCTGCCTCCACCTACCCTCCTCCTTCCTTCCCGTTCACATTAATTGATTTGATTTGCTTACTTTATTTATTTTTTGTCTATTAGATTGTAAGCTCTTTGAGCAGGGACTGTCTTTTCATGTATGGTGTACAGCGCTGCGTATGCCTTGTAGTGCTATAGAAGTGATAAATAGTAGTAGTAGTAGTCTCTTGTAACCAGAGCTAATATTGTGATGTCATAATGCCTCAGGCCACCAATAAGAGCCAACCTCATCAGTGATGTCACAATGGCTTGATTGTCCTATACTTGGCTTACTTTTATTACATAGCTCTTTGAGCAGAGACTGTCTTTCTTCTATGTTTGTGCAGCGCTGCGTACGCCTTGTAGCGCTATAGAAATGCTAAATAGTAGTAGTAGTACTTTGGATATAAGTGCCAAAGTAATACCTTATATTCAGGACATAGGTTTTATTTAATAGTTTCTAGATTGAACTGCTCTGTGCAGCCATTTTTGATTTTTGTGATTCTTCATTTATTACAATGTATTTACTGCCTTTTTGAAGGAATTCAGTAAGATGGTACATAGGCTATTTTATAAAGGGGCTCATTTTCAAAAGAGAAAAATGTCCAAAAAGTGGCATAACGCACCATTTGGATACATTTCTTATCAAAACATCCAAATCACATTTTGAGGACGTTTATCGATGCAATTCATTTTACAGCCATAATGGAATAAAAACTTCAATGTTTTGGTTTAGACTTATTTTATAAAAGGCACATAGGCCCGAGAACTGATCCCCACTGATAACATCCCTTTTCTCAGAGCAAGCTACCCTCCGTCTCCTCCCATTTAACCAGTTTTTAACCCAGTCAGTCACTTTAGGTGCTATACTGAGGGCACTCAGGGGCCCTTTTGCAAAGGGGCGGAAGGCAGTGGCGTAGCAAGGGCGGGGCGGTGGGGGCAGTTCGCCCCGGGTGCACGCCACTGGGGGGGTGTCAGCTCCGTGGGTTCCCTGTTCCCTCTGCCCCGGGGGGTTCATGTGCCGAGGTGGGTGTCATGCTGCACCCGTGGGGGGGGTGCGCAGCGGCGAATCGCCCTGGGTGGCAGCCGCCCTTGCTACGCCATTGGCGGAAGGGCCTACACATGTCCAGCAAGCACTAAATCGGAATTACCGCCCAGCTACCGCGTGTCCCGGGAAGTAGTTCTGAATTTGATGCGCTCCAAAAACACGCGGTAGAAAATCTTTTTTTTTTTTTTTTTTTTTTAAATAAATTTTATTGATAACTCAAAGTAAGCACATACAATAATGCCAACTTACAAACAGTAGAATACTATGCTTTAACCATACAGCTTATAAACTACCCATACCCCCCATCACTCCCCTCCCTTTCCCCTCCCCTCCATCCCACCCCTGTACCACTCAAATTCCAAAAACTCCGTATAAATTCAAAGAAATACAACAGTACCAATAATCCAGAACTGTTTAGCAGGTTACAGATTATGTGGTGATCACTGTACTCTATGGAAAGCAGAGAGGATCAACATGCATTAATAAGTAAACTCCGACCCCTTGGACTTAAAATCTGAAGATAAGGCATCCAGATCTGAAGAAATTGTTTTCTACGTTTAGGCGACATCTTGGAATCTCTAGCCTCCCAAGATGCTAAAAGGTGCACCTGATTACGCCAATGCCAGTAAGCGGGCGCTTCCGAAGAGGTCCAATATTGCATTATACACTTTCGAGCTACCAAACTCAGCTTTCTGCATAACAGAGCTGCAGGAGTACTCAAAGAGGCAAAAGCCCGTGGATGGTCTAGCAAAAACTGTCCCTCCGTGCCCTCAATTTTATTCCCAAGTTTAATCAAAACCCCCCGGATTCGCTGCCAAAATGCTCGCACCCCTGGACACTGCCATAACGCGTGGTAGAAGGAACTATGACCCCCCCCCACACTTAGAACAAGCAGCATCAACCGACTCTGACACATGAGCCAACTGCGCTTTAGACATGTAACCCCGAAGAACTATTCTATACCCGCATTCTCTCAACCGTTCATCCGTTACTAATAGGCGAATGCCCTTTAAAGTAGCCTCCACATTCCATGAAGTCAAAGAGGACCCCAGATCCTGTTCCCACTTATGCTTAAGACCCTCATATGTTCTCCGAGGTCTACACTTAACCAGTGCCCCAAACAAATCAGAGACCGAATGTCTAGCAGTTTTTATCCCTTCAAAAAAACCTCGAACCCGGTCCCCCAATCGACCCCTCAAAGAAGCCTGATGCAAGGACTTCATATAGTGCGTGACCTGCGTATAAGCAAACCTATTACCCCAGGCTACTCCCACCTTGTCTTGAATAGCCTCAAATGGCAACAACTCCCCATTATTCTGCAACAAATGTTCTAAACGCGCAGCTCCCTGCTGCCCCAGGCACCAAAATTCGGATTGTCCATCCCTGCCTGAAACGCTATATTTCCTACTATCGGTAATAAGTCCGTGATATACGGATGTCCCCCCAGTCGTCGCACCCACCACTGCCATACCTCACGAAGCGGCTGTAACAAGATGCTGTTTTTAAATCTAGCGGGAACCCTACTCCGAGGCAGATGAAGGAGCGCCATCACATCATATGGAACAAAAAAGGCCTTTTCTAAATTTGTGGGTGTGTAAAAATGAGTAGAATCAATCCAGTCCCCCAGATGATGCAATAAACACGCCTGATTATATAAGAACAAATCTGGGAAACCTATGCCACCCTGCTTCCAACTCCCAACTAACAATTCCTGACTGAATTTTGGCTTTTTCCCGGCCCAACAAAAACGACTAAAAAGTCGCGTTATCCGTTTCAGATCTTTCTGCAACAAACGGACTGGCAAAGTTTGCAGAACATACAGCCACCGGGGAAACAACGTCATCTTTATTAAATTTATACGCCCCATTAATGACAAAGGGAGATGCATCCAAGCATCTAACTTAACCTTAGTGTCATCAAACAGAACCTTTAAATTTATTTGATAGAGTACAGAGGTATCCATGGCAAGCCGAACCCCCAAATATTTGAAAGATTCATCAGCCCATCGCAGCGGGAACTCAGGTCCCCAATCTCGCTGGTTCACTTCTGGGGAGGCCAAAACTTCAGACTTGTCCAAATTTAACCGAAAGCCAGCATAATCCCCATATTCTCGAAACGTCTCCAACAATGCCTCTAGCGATTCCCTTGGGTTCGTGAGATGCACCAAAAGATCATCTGCAAAAGCAGCAACCTTGAACGTTTGAGACCCCACATGTACACCCTTAACCATGGGATTCTCCATAATATCTCTTATGAGGGGATCCAATGTCAAAACAAAAAGAAGTGGCGATAAAGGGCACCCCTGCCTAGTGCCCCGCCGGATGGGAAAACTTTCCGATTCAAGCCCGTTCACCAATAATGTTGCACTGGGATTAGCATACAGTACACGGACCGCATCAACAAACCACCCAGAGAATCCATAACATTCTAAAGTATCAAAAAGGAATTCCCAGTGAACCTTATCAAAAGCTTTTTCCGCATCAAAGCTAATCAGCAATGATGCCAAGTGTCCCTGCGAGCTATATTCTAAAGAGGCCAAGATCGCTCGTAAATTTTTGCTCACAGCCCTTCCTCTTACAAACCCCACCTGACTGTCATGTAACAGTCGAGGCAGCAAGCACCCCAACCTATTTGCTAAAATTTTTGCCAATAACTTTGTATCATAATTCAGTAAAGAGATAGGACGATACGACGTCGGTTCTAAAGGGTCTCTCCCAGGCTTAAGCAACACTATGATCTGTGCTCTGTTCAAACATGAAGGCATCACCTGATTCCCTATTATATGATTCAAAAACCTAGTCAAGGCAGGCACAATTCCATCCCCCAACAAGTTGTAGAATTTCACTCGAAGTCCATCGGGACCCGGGGCCTTCAACAACGGGCTGCGAGATATGACCAAGTTAACCTCATCTTCAGTAATTAACCTATTAAGGCTACCCAACTCCTTTTTTGTGAGTTTCGGCAGTTTAAGATTGTCTAAATATAACTGATTGGGCAGTCCCTCATCATTCGGAGGGGCATACAAAGCCTTGTAAAAAGCTTGAAAGGAATCACAAATAGCTTTATCAGACGTATGGAGACCACCCCCCTCCCTCCTAAGGGTCAGAATAGTTCTATTCCCTCCCCGCGGTTTAATTAAACGCGCCATCAACTTACCCATTTTATTCCCGTACTTATAAAGCGAATAACGATAGTAGGCCTGAGATTTATGTGCCCTCCTCTGCAATAACTCATTTAGCGCCGATTGGAGCTCTAACACTCTTTTTTTTTTTTTAAGTTTCTGTCGCGTGGCGCTTACCCACTGGTAAACAGCAGAGGGCGTGCGCTGCATGCCTACCGCCAGGTAGTGTGTGAGACCTTACCGCTAGGTCAGTGGGTGGCGGTAAGGTCTCGGGCCAAGAATGGACACGCGCTGGTTTTTATTTTACAGTACGTCCATTTTTCTGTCCCCTTGAAAAAGGCCCTTTTTCCAGGACACGGTAAAATCTGGCCCAGCGTGCGTCTACAAGACGCACTCAGACTGCCGCAGGTCACTTTTTGCCACAGCTTAGAAAAAGGGTTCCTCGGTTTATTAATCAGTCACCTGTGCGGAACTCTGTCAAAGGCTTTGCTAAAATCCAAGTACACCACATCTAACGCTTGTCCCACGTCCAATTGTTTGGTCACCTAGTCAAGGAAATCAATCAGATTTGTCTGACACGACCTGCCTCAGGTCCTGCAGGCCATTTCGATTTAAGAAACATCAGTGTTTCTATTAGTTTACTCATCACCGAGGTCAGACTGACAGGTTTCTTAATTCCCAACCTACTCCTTACTTCCGTTCTTGAGCAGAGGAACCATGTCTGTCCTTCTCCTGTCCTCCGGGACCACTCTAGGACGCATTAAAAGGTCAGACAGCAGAGCTGCTAGAACTTCTTTGAGTTCCTTGAGTGACCTTGAATGTATCCCACCCATCACGCTCCATTGCTTTGTCTACTTTTAGCTTAGCTAACTCCTCAGGAACACAGACTTCCGAGAATCGAGAATCGGTCCTGGTCTACCATCCATCTATCCCCAATTAGCATTTGTTTTCTGTGGTCCTGTGAACACAGAACAGAAGTACTTGTTAAGCAGTTCAGCTTTATCCTTATCCTTATCGGCTTCTACATAGTCCTCTCCCTCACCTTTGAGCCTCACAATACTATTATGACACTTCTTCCTGTCACTTATATATCTGAAAAATGTCTTGTCCCCCAATTATAAAGGCACATAGGCTATTTTATAAGGGCATGTAGGTGAATATTGTTGTCTTCATATTCGTATATTCTTATATGTTCCTTTGAGACCCATTATAAAAATTGCCCTTCTACTGGGTGAGAGCTGACAGCAGAAACCTCTGAGGTGCAGTTAGCAGCAAAAGGCTTCTGGCAGAACCTCAGGGACTGAAGTTCAGCCAGTGTCTTTGACTTTCTGACTTCTGCATCCCAGCGGACAGTGAGAAGGGAAGCTGAGGATCTGCGTTCAGCTGTGGAAAAGCTCAGTCACTCCTTGTGAGTAACCTGGGACGATAGCAGCGGGTGTGAGCTGGGCATTAAGCAAGAAATTCTGGCAGGACAAAGCCCATTATCTGGAGGAATGGCAGTGGATAAAGGTAAATGTTTGTTGAGGGTGGGGCAACCACACTCTGGATCTGATAGCAAGCAGCATGTTATGAATATTGCAATTGGCATTCTTATCAGGGCTGCAGAGGGCATGTAAGAGAGTGGTACAGACATCTTCCCTTTCCCTGGTCACCCTCTCCCAAGTGCAGTGGCGTACCAAGGGGGGGGCGGTGGGGGCGGTCCGCCCCGGGTGCACGCTGCTGGGGGGTGCCGCGGCGCGCGCCTGTGGGCTCCGACTTCGCGAACTTCACTCGTTCACTGCAGCTCCCTCTGCCCCAGAACAGGTTACTTCCTGTTCCGGGGCAGAGGGAGCTGCAGCGAACGAGTGAAGTTCGCGAAGTCGGAGCCCACAGGCGCGCGCCGCGGCATCCCCCCCCAGCGGTGTGCACCCGGGGGGGTGTCATTTTGCCAGGGAGGGGGGAAGGTGTCATTTCGCAGGCGGGGGGGGGGGGGGCGCATCCGCGATCCGCCCTGGGTGCCATCCACGCTAGGAACACCACTGCCCAAGAGGAGCTCCCTATGCTCCTTTAAGGACAAAGCCCTATACAAAAAGAAAACACATATAAACAGTTGAAAGGCTGCACTATGTCAGAAGTGCAAAACCTCTCTCAGGGACCCTGTAGGTGTGTACACGTGTCCTACATGCGTCAATTTGGAGTTACCGCCTGGCTACCACGTGGCCCGTGTGGTAATTTCATTTTTTATGCGCGTCCGCTATGCACGCCGGAAAAGAATTGTAATGAATATGGGTTGGGCAGTTGGGACATATTTGCTTATTACCAGATCCGCCACTATGTTAATTCGCTCCCCTCGGCTGCACTGACTTCAGAAGCGTGAGATGAGTTGGAGGAGTTGCTGGGGTTGGATGCGCAGCTGAGAGTGCCAATGAGCTATTTCCACAAACATTTAAGGGACTCGCTTCCGGACCTGGACTTATCTTTGATATTGCAAGCTTGGAACCAAGAACTCCATACCGACCTCACTACAGAACAGCTTGTGATGTGTCTCAAGTCTGCGCACACCCTAACAGAGAATGCAGTGTGGGGCGAGATTCAATATAAATTTCTACTCCGGCTGCATATATCTCCCCATCGAGCATTCCGAGCTGCCCTTCGAGAAACGGACTCCTGCCCGAGGTGCGGGGCCACTAATGCTAATCTTGGCCACATGTTCTGGCACTGCCCACGAGTCTCTGCCTTTTGGGGTCTGCTTGGCACACACGTCTCACAACTTTGGTCCTGCCGCTGGTACCCGACCCCGGAGCAGCTGTTCGACATCTTTCGCACGCAAAGACCGATGCCTGAAGGGTACAAGGGATTTCTAAAATGAACCATTTTAATGGCAAAGCGGACAATATTGCAGTTGTGGCTGGACTCAGAACCCCCAAGCGTGGCCCATTGGCGCTCGGCCATGATTCATTGCTGTGCACTGGAGAGGAAGGGAACTGTGGACTTGGCCTCCAAGAGAGGTGACAGATTTTGCAAAACTTGGTCTCCATTCTGGGATTCTCTCACCCCCGTAGCTAGAAGTGAATGGATAGTTGGATAGGGGTGTTAGTGGGTTAGGATGGGGGGGGGGGGGGGGTGGAGGTTAGGGGGGGAGGGGTAGGGAAAGGGGGATAGGGGTTATGTAGTAAGATTATAAAAATCCCAAGAACGATCTTTATTGTAATCAGTATTTCAGAATGACACTGTAACAAATGTTCTGGTTGTTAATAAACAAGATTTCAAAAAAAACAAAAACAAAACGTATTTGCATGTGATTTCATTTAGTGTTCCTGGTCTTTGTACTTTTTGAAAGAGTGAAAAATCAATTCACTTCTACTCGTTCTACACCACTCAGGATTTTATAGATCTCAATCATATCCCCCTCAGCCGTCTCTTTTCCAAGCTGAAAAGCCCTAACCTCTTTAGCCTTTCCTCATACGAGAGGAGTTCCATCCCCTTTATCATTTTGGTCGCTCTTCTTTGAACCTTTTCTAATTCCGCTATATCATTTTTGAGATATAGCGAGCAGAATTGAATGCAATACTCAAGGTGAGGTCACACCATTGAGCTATACAGAGGCATTATAGTATTCTTGGTGTTATTATGCATCTCTTTCCTAATAATTCCTAGCATCCTGTTTGCTTTTTTGGTCGTCATTGCACACTGGGCAAAAGATTTCAGTGTATTGTCTACAATGACACCTTTTTCTTGAGTGCTGACTCTTAAGGTGGACCCTAACATCAGGTAACTATGATTCGGATTATTCTTCCCAATGTACATTTGTCCACATTAAATTTCATCTGCCATTGGGATGCCCAGTCTTCCAGTTTCCTAAGGTCTTCCTGCAATTTTTCACAATCCACATGTGTTTTGACAACTTTCAATAGTTTTGTGTCACCTGTGAATGTAATCTCCTCACTCATAGTTCCGTTCTCCAGATCATTTATAAATATGTTAAACAGTACCGGTCCCAGTACAGATCCCTGTGGCACTCCACTATTCACCCTCCTCCATTGAGAGAAATGGCCATTTAACTCTACCCTCTATTTTCTGTTCAATAACCAATTCCTAATCCAAAGAAGGACATTGCCTCCTATCATATGACTTTTTAATTTTCTTACGAGTCTCTCATGAGGAACTTTGTCAAAAGCTCTCTGAAAATCTAGATACACTACATCAACTTGCCCACCTTTATCCACATGTTTATTCACGCCTTCAAAGAAATGAAGCAAATTGGTGAGGCAAGACTTCCCTTGGCTGAACCCATGCTGACTCTGTCCCATTAAGCCATGTTTGTCTATCCTGCTTATTTTCGAAGGAGAAGGGCAGCCATCTTCCGACACAAATCGGTATAATCGAAAGCCGGTTTTGGCTGGCTTCAACTGCTTTCTGTTGCAGGGCCGGCCAAAGCAAATTGGTGAGGCAAGACTTCCCTTGGCTGAACCCATGCTGACTCTGTCCCATTAAACCATGTTTGTCTATGTGTTCTGTATTTTTATTCTTTATAATAGTGTCTCTCTTTCAGTTCCACCTTGGAGGGTTCATCTCTTCTTTTTTGGTTTGGAGTGTCATGTTCACTGACTTCATGCATGTGCATGTTGTTTCAGAGGGACCTACAACTGTAAAGCTCTTTTGACCAGATGTAATAAACATTTTTTCTCTTTTTGTGTGGGAAATATTCTACATATATCAAGCTGTCTAGTGCAGGGTTTTTGTTGCTCTGTTGGACCTAGAAAAAACCAGAGCCCTTTCTAGATGACATTCTGAGGTCTTATGGGTACTTTCTTGAGAACTAAAGGCTCTTTGATATACTTTGAGAGAAACCATTTGCTGAAAATGACAGCGCCTCCTGTTGAGAGAGCCTGAGACTACTTCCTGCATCATTCCCTATAGCACCTCCTGCTGGGAGACCCTGGGGGGCTGGAGCTCTAGTTTCTCGGTTAAACATTTTTTTTTAATTTATGAACTTTATAGTTACAAGCATTTAAAAAGAGGATCAAATATATACAGCAAAATCCTACCATCTCTTTTGGAACATACCTCTCATGTGTTTCTTCATGGAAGAGTTTTCCTTTTGCTTTGTTTTATTTGAACTAGGTGAACTAGGCATATGTTACTTTGTCACTAACTTGCCCTTTCTTTCTCTGTGAAACACATTGGTTCTGACATGTTTTGTGTCTCTGTGTCCCACAATGCCTTTCAATCTCTTACCTGACTTGGGATAGTCTGCACATTGTTCTCAGGGCTGTGGAGTGGATGGGAAACACTTCTGACCCTGCTGTACCATTGGCAGGAGTGACGGGTGTCATGTCCCCTACCTCAACGCAAGCGGCGTCCTTGGGCTGCGCAGGGTCCCATCGACGCGCACACTTGACTGGCACTGCCTGAGCCATGTTGTTGCAGGCTCCTTAATTGCTTTGCTTCCACCCACCTGGGTCTGCTCTCCCTCTGCCTGGCTTCCCTTGCTTCTCTCCTATTGGTCTTCCGGTTCCTCCTTCCCCTGATCTTGTCCTATGGCCGTGCCCCTTCTCCCTGCTGATGTCAGACGCCAGCACCTTATCAGCTGAGCTCTCCCTGGACTCCATGCTTCGGCTTCTACTTTGGTAGGTGTTTCTAACTCTGTAGTCTGCTTCTTATCTACTGGTCCCTCGTTGCTGACTTTGCCTGTACCTGGATTACCCTTCTGCCTGCCGCCTGCCTACTGACTTTCACCTGCATCTGGATTACTCTCTTGCCTGCCGCCTGCCTACTGACTTTCGCCTGCACCTGCATTACTGTCTTGCATGCCACCTGCCTACTGACTTTTGCCTGTTTCTGGATTACTCGCCTGCCGCCTGCCTTCTGACTTTTGCCTGCACCTGGATTACTCTCTTGCCTGCCGCCTGCCTACTGATTTTCGCCTGTACCTAGATTACTCTCTTGCCTGCCACCTGCCTACTGACTTGCCTGTACCTGGATTACTCTTTTGACCTGCTGCCTGCCTGGCCAATACATTCATCACCCCGCTTCCAGCTCCGTCCCATAAGTCCTGCAGGCCTCTGGGAACGGCGGTCAGCGCAGGTGAAACCCGGGGTTGTCCAGCCGCCATGCAGAACCTGATCCAAGTACCAGGCTCAGCAGCGCTTTACTTGGTACAAGAACTCACAAGTCTGACAACGGGAGACAGGACGGGCGCTGCCAGGACAGTTTGTGAGAATGAGAGCAGGTGGCAGGAAGCTTGCAGCTGAGAGGAGGAAAGGTTACAGAGCATGGACTGAGGGAGGACCCAGATGGGCAGGGGTTCAGAGGGTGGAGACGGTGCGAAGTACCCTACAGATCCACTTCTGGTCACAGCTGAAGCTGACATGCCAGTCAGTGCATCCAAACCATCCCGGCACACACCAGTGTCAGAAGAGATGCTGGATTACTGAGCATATTTTTGTGTGATTGTCAGATTTCTTGCCGAGAAGAAGCCTGGGACTAGAGCGCAAGGACAGAAGTGCACTGAAGGGGCCTTTCACTAAGCTGCGTAAGTGTCTATTCGCGCCCAACACGCACCAAAATGGAGTTACCGCCTGGCTACCACGTGGTTCTTGTGGTAGTTTCATTTTTGGCACATCTGATACGCACGCCTGAAAAATTATTTTATTTTCGGATGCGCGTATTGGGCGCGTGCGAAGTGGCATTTGAAGCGCGTAGGTCGTTACCGCCCAGTTGCCGCGTGAGTCTTTCCGCTAGGTGAATGCCTGGCGGTAAGGACTCCGACCCAAAATGGACACGCGGTAATTTTAATTTTGCCGCACGTCCATTTTCGGCAAAAAAATTTTTAAAAGGCATTTTTTTACAGGTGCGCTGAAAAATGATTCTGCGCACGCCCAAAAGTCTCATCCACACTACCGCGGGCCATTTTTCAGCGTGCCTTTGTAAAAGGGCGCCTGAGTGTGGTGAATGCTTTCATGGGGTGGGGGTGGGGGTGGGGGTGGGGTGTATGTGTGTGTGGGGGTGGGGGGTGGGGGGGGGGTATTTCTGTTTTTTTGATATTCTATAAAATACTTATTCATTTCCAAAGTTTCTATCTGAATCATCAAAGACAGTATCGT
The DNA here is from genome assembly GCF_901765095.1 of Microcaecilia unicolor. Taxonomy (NCBI): domain Eukaryota; kingdom Metazoa; phylum Chordata; class Amphibia; order Gymnophiona; family Siphonopidae; genus Microcaecilia; species Microcaecilia unicolor. The sequence goes on along the minus strand of NW_021963071.1, from coordinate 94,992 downwards.
AGATCTTTTCCACAATATACATAAGGTAGATTAAACGTTGAATCATTAGCAACACATTTTTCTAGGAAACACAAACCCAGCTCCTTTGACACCTGCTCTTTCAGGTGCTGCTGTGAGGTTACCCTACAATTCACTGCGCTTTTCTGGGGCACGGTACTTCTCTTTGGAGGTTCTGGCTTCTGAAATAGCAATCAATCAAAGATACCACCCTACTAATCGGACTACAGTACCATAGTGAAAGCTGCAACTTGTGTGTAAAATACCTATGAAGTTAGATTTTCATTTTCTCGGGCCGAAACTGTACTGTCCACGTGAATGTCCTTTGATAATCAGCTCTCAGATTACCTCCTAATTCCATCTTTGTTTTACCCTTCACTATCAATTAAAATGTTCTGTTCCTTGGCATCCCTCCGGACTGGACCAGCGAGTGACTGCTGGATTGTGCACGCCTCCTGGGAATTCTGACTCATCTGAGAGAGCCAGTGGGTGCCCTTGCTAGGTTGAGAAAAATCCAGTATGCTCAGTCTCCAGCAGGTGGAAGGTGGTGAGCCCTGTCAGTCTCTCTCCTCTTTCTGTATTTCTTTCTTTTGAATTTTTCTCTGTATTTGGTTTTTAAAAAAAGAGGTTTGTTTATCTGTATTGACCTGTGTACTTTATGAGGGATGCAAAGAACAAATCATAAAGAAACTTCAGACCGCGCAAAACACAGCAGCTGGGCTTATATTTGGAAAAATGCGATTTGAAAGTGCAAAACCCCTCCGATAAAAACTGCACTGGCTCCAAATCAAAGAACGTAGTGCTTTCAAAATCTGCACCCTGGTTCATAAAATTATCTACGGCGAGGCCCCGGGATACATGACAGACCTCGTAGACCTACCAACCAGAAACACAACAGGATCAACACGAACATACCTAAATCTCCACTACCCAAGCTGTAAAGGACTCAAATACAAATCAACCTATGCATCCAGCTTTTCCTATATAAGCACACAACTTTGGAACGCATTACCAAAAGCCGTGAAAACAACGTATGACCACCTAAACTTCTGGAAATCACTAAAAACAAACCTATTCAAAAAGGCATACCCTACTGACCCAACTTAAAAGTCTGAATCCCTGCAACACAACAAAACCAAAGCTCGTAATGGACATATAATAATTCTTCCTCTCTACGATTCCCTAATGTGTCTGTAACACATGAACCTTATTCTACCACAACATCACTTTGTATTTGTTCATACCGGAATTGGCGAACACCTTTACGGTATGAACAAATACAAAGGTGTGGGAGAGGAGCCAGGCTAGCAAAAGTAGCTATTGAATCTGCCTTCCGGCTTTTGCCAGTTCATCCTTCCTCCTTTCCGTTGTTGGATTTCCAACTCGATGATGCATTCTATTTTGACAAATGCCTGCCCATGGGCTATTCTATTTCATGTGCGTAATTTGAATTGGTCCTCTCCAGCAGAAGAAAGGGGGTGTTGATGCCCCTGTATAAGTCGTTGGTGAGGCCCCACCTGGAGTATTGTGTTCAGTTTTGGAGGCCGTACCTTACGAAGGATGTAAAAAGAATTGAAGTGGTGCAAAGAAAAGCTACAAGAATGTATGGGATTTGCGTTACAAGACGTATGAGGAGAGAATTGCTGACCTGAACATGTATACTCTGGAGGAAAGGAGAAACAGGGGTGATATGATACAGACGTTCAAATATTTGAAAGGTATTAATCCGCAAACGAACCTTTTCCGGAGATGGGAAGGTGGTAGAACGAGAGGACATGAAATGAAATTGAAGGGGGGCAGACTCAAGAAAAATGTTAGGAAGTATTTTTTCACGGAGAGAGTAGTGGATGCTTGGAATGCCCTCCCGCGGGAGATGGTGGAAATGAAAACGGTAACGGAATTCAAACATGCGTGGGATAAGCATAAAGGAATCCTGTGCAGAAGGAATGGATCCTCAGGAGCTTAGTCAAGATCGGGAGGCGGGGCTGGTGGTTGGGAGGCGGGGATAGTGCTGGGCAGACTTATACGGTCTGTGCCAGAGCCGGTGGTGGGAGGCATGGATAGTGCTGGGCAGACTTATACGGTCTGTGCCAGAGCCGGTGGTTGGGAGGCGGGGCTGGTGGTTGGAAGGCGGGGATAGTGCTGGGCAGACTTATACGGTCTGTGCCTTGAAGAGCATAGGTACAAATCAAAGTAGGGTATACACAAAAAGTAGCACATATGAGTTATCTTGTTGGGCAGACTGGATGGACCGTGCAGGTCTTTTTCTGCCGTCATCTACTATGTTACTACCGTGTTTCCCCGAAAATAAGACACTGTCTTATATTAATTTTTGCCCCCCAAAATGCGCTAGGTCTTATTTTCAGGGGCTGTCTTATTTTTCGGGGAAACATCGGGGTTGGCCTGCCCGCCCTCTGTCGCTCCCGGAAATAACCTTAAACACCTCCTTTCACCTTCGCAGCAAGCAGCAGCAGGGCAGGCCACTCCTTCCTTCCGTGTCTTGCCCTCGCCTGACGTGAGGGGGGGCCCGGCGACCAAGGGTGGGGAGGGGGCGGCCCGGGGGCGGCCTTGTCCGGCTCTCGGCGGCCCTGCTTTCAAACAAAAATTTGCTAGGTCTTACTTTCGGGGGAGGCCTTATATCTACCAATTCAGGAAAACCTCTACTAGGTCTTATTTTCGGGGGATGTTTTACTTTCGGGGAAACAGGGTATGTAAGCCACATTGAGCCTGCAAATAGGTGGGAAAATGTGGGATACAAATGTAACAAATAAATAAATAAATATTTGTGTAGGAAAACCAAGGGAACCTTGAAGAAAATAAGTGCTATGTTCAACAAATTAAGGGCTCTTTTTACTAAGGTGCGCTGAAAAATGGTCTGCAGTAGCGTAGACGCGTGTTTTGGGCACGTGCAGAATTATTTTTTAGCTCACCTACAAAAAATGCCTTTTTTTGCCGAAAATGGATGTGCGGCAAAATGAAAATGGCCTCACGTCCGTTTTGGGTCTGAGACCTTACCGCAAGCCATTGACCTAGTGGTAAGGTCTCACCCGGTAACTGGGCGGTAATGGTCTACATGCGTCAAATTCCACTTGAGGCACTTAGCTGCTGCAGTCAGAAATGTAAAAAATAATTTTCAGACGCATGCCAAAATTTTATTTACTTATTTGGATTTTGCTCACACCTTTTTCAGTAGTAGTTCAAGGTGAGTTACATGCAGGTACTCTGAATGTTTCCCTGTCCCTGGAGGGCTCATGATCTAAGTTTGTACCTGAGGCAATGGAGGGTTAAGTGACTTGCCCAAGATCACAAGGAGCAGCAGTGGGATTTGAACTGGCCACCTCTGGATTGCAAGACTGGTGCTCTAACCACTAGGCCACTCCACCACTGAAATTACAGCAAGGACCACATGGTAACCAGGTGATAAGTCCAATTTGGTGCATGTTGAGCATGTGTAGGCGCTTATCAGGCTTATTTTCGAAAGTGATCGCTGGGCATCTTCAGACATAAATCGGCGAAATCCGTATAATCGGAGCCTGCTTTTTTGACAGCATCGCTGCTTTCCCGTCGCCGAGCCGGCGAAAGTTCAAGGGGGCGTGTCGGTGGCGCAGCAAAGGCGGGGCATGGGCGGGCATGGGCGTGACTACCAGATGGCCGGCTTTCGCAGATAATGGAAAAAAAAGCGGCGTTAATCAGTATTTTGCCGGGTTTACCTGTTCCTTTTATTTTCACGACCAAGCCTCAAAAAGGTGCCCCAACTCACCAGATGACCACTGGAGGGAATGGGGGATTACCTCCCCATACTCCCCCAGTGGTCACCAACCCCCTCCCACACTAAAAAAAAAACAAATAAAAACCTTTTTTGGCCAGCCTGTATGCCAGCCTCAAATGTCATACCCAGCTCCCTGACAGCAGTATGCAAGTCCCTGGAGCAGTTTTTAATGGGTGCAGTGCACTTCAGGCAGGCAGACCCAGGCCCATCCCCCCTACCTGTTACACTTGTGGTGCTAAGTGTTGAGCCCTCCAAACCCCCCAAAACCCACTGTACCCACATGTAGGTGCCCCCCTTCACCCATAAGGGCTATGGTAATGGTGTGGGGAGTGGGTTTGGGGGGATTTGGGGGGCTCAGCACCCAAGGTAAGGGAGCTATGCACCTGGGAGGTATTTGTATATTTTTTAAAACATTTTTAGAAGTGCCCCCTAGAGTGCCTGGTTGCTGCCCTGGCATGTCAGGGGGACCAGTGCACTACAAATGCTGGCTCCTCCCACGACCAAATGCCTTGGATTTCGCCAGGTTTGAGATGGCCGGCATTTTTTCCCATTATCGCTGAAAAGCAAAACCGGCGACCTGAAACCCGGCGAACTCTGACATTTGGCCGGGCTAAACGGTATTATCGAAAAAAAAGATGGTCGGCCATCTTTTTCGAAAATACGGTTCCGGCCAGCTGTTGCGCTGCCGCCAAAATAGATTGCCGGTGATCTATTTTGCCTGCGACGTTCGATTATGCCCCTCCATGTGGCTTAGTAAAACGGCCCCTAAAGATTTCATTCTAAAATTTTGTGTGCTATGATGAACAGTTTACCCGGTCAGGGTGTGTGGTGGTCCCATTAAGGGGCATGAGCACACTACATACATTATATTAAAGATTTGCTTTTGAACCTTGTTTATACAATGACCTGCATGCCTCAGAGAGGGGTCCTTTTACTAAGGTGCGCTGAAAAGTGGCCTGTGCTGGTGTAGACGCGTGTATTGGACACACACAGGTTCATTTTTCAGCACACCTGCAAAAAAGGCCTTTTTTGGGGCCAAAAATGGACGTGTTGCAAAATGAAAATTGGCCCATGCCCATTTTGGGCTTACTGCCACCCATTGACTTAGCTGTAAGGTCTCACGCGTTAACCAAGCGGTAATTGTCTACGCCCGGTTAATGCCACGTGCCAGAAATTTTCCGGCTTGCGTAGTGGGCGCGCGTAAAAAATGAAATTACCGCCCAGACCATGCGGTAGCCAGGTAGTAGTTCTGAATTGGCATGCGTTGGGTGTGCGTAGGCCACAGAGTGTTTTACTTGGTGGGATTTTTTGGTAGGAGCCAGGACTCCAAGACACACTTGAATTTAAGCGTCCTATAGCCAGGGGCGTAGCCAGACTTCGGCAGGAGGGGGATCCAGAGCCCGAGGTGAGGGGGCACATTTTTTCCCCCCCGGCACTATTGACCCCCCCCCCCCGGCGGCGGCAGCGCCCCTCCCCCATCCCTTTCAACCCCCCCTCCCGCTGCCGCCAAGTTCCAACCCTCCCCTGCCACTACCAGGTACCTTTGCTGGTGTGTGTCCCCAATCTCCGCCAGCCGAAGTCCCCTTCAGGTCCAGTCTCCGAGTGCGGCGCGTTTGCTGATCTGGATTCTGTTTCTGTGAGTCCTGACGTCCTGCACGTTCCTATGTGCAGGACGTCAGGAGGAACGTGCAGGACGTCAGGACTCACAGAAACGGAATCCATATCAGCAACGTGCCAGAAACCGGCACTGAAGAGGACTTCGGCTGGCGGGGGTTGGGGACCCCCACCTGCAAAGGTACCTGACGGTGGCAGCGGGGAAGGGTTGGCGGCGGCGGGTTGGGGGGGGGTGTCGAATGTGGTGAGGGAGGGATGGCGGCGGGGGGTGAAAGCAGGGGGGCCAGGGCTAAATCTGCCCCCATGGCCCCTCCTAGCTATGCCCCTGCCCATAGCCATTACCCATCAGTGCCACATCCAGCAGGGACAGTCACAGCTCAGATATTTCCTTATTTGTTGACACTGCTATATGGTTTTAATATTTGCTTTTCATTTCAGCAGAGAAGCCAGATTGTTGAACAGCTGGTGATAGATTCCCACCCAGCCCATGGGCTGCTTTTGTTACATGGCAGTCCTTTTTTTGTAAGTAAAGTGACCTGTATACTCAGCATTCATTGACTCACTGGGGCTGCAGAGGCTGAAAGGTGCCTCCCATAACTTCAGCCCTTTTGCTCTATTTCTGTGCTAATAAAATTTTCTGTTACAGGCTGTACTGCAACCAAGCCATCCGTCATTGGGTGAGAGGGAAGAAGGTGGGGGGAAGCTGGTCCAGTGCTTTGACTACACTTCCTCCTTAGTGTCCATCAGTGCTCAGTGTCTCCGTTGACTAGATTGTCTCTTTAATGTGTCTGCAATGCAAACTGCTGTCTACATCTTAAAGCACTATACAAAGCTTTAGTAGCAGAAGTAACAGTGGGCCCAATATTCAACTAGTGGCAATCAGCTTTTTGCGGAGCGACGCGGGTGTTAAACCTGGAAATTCAATGCCAGGCCATGTGTCAGCACTGACATGGAATTTCCAGGTTCGCGGAGCCGGCTAATATAAGGCTGGTTTATGCGCGATATTCAGCACTTAGGGGCCTTTTACTAAGTCACATTGAAAAGCGGCCTGCGCTGGCCTAGGCACGTGTTTTGGACGCGCTCAGGTTCATTTTTCAGCCTGCCTGGAAAAAAAGGCCTTTTTTTCTGGGGGCAAAAATGGACGTGCGGCAAAATTAAAACCAGTGCACGCCTGTTTTCGGAATGAGTCCTTACCGCCACCCATTGACTTAGCGGTAAGGTCTCACGCGCTAACCCGGCTAAGCTAACTGCTTTTACTACATTCTCTGGCAATGAATTCCCGAGTTTTAATTACACATTGAGTGAAGAAATATTTTCTCCGATTCGTTTTAAATTTACTACTTTGTAGCTCCATCGCATGCCCCCTAGTCCTAGTATTTTTGGAAAGAGTAAACAAGTGATTCACGTCTACTTGTTCTGCTCCCTGTAGTACCATGTGAAAAAGGCGCAAGAAAGGGTTGAGATAGGGCATGGAAGAACCCCGACCCCCCCCCCCCCTCATGAGGAAAGGCCAGGACTCCCCAGCCCGGAGAAGAGAAAGCTGATGGCAGACATCATGAGTGAAGTGGAATGTGTAAATGCGAATTGAGTCTTTGTAGGCTTTAGGGCTCACCATTGTCGCCAATTCTATATACTGCACCTAAATCTAGGTAACGCTTACAGAATACGCTTAAGCGGAAATGTTTTCTGCGCAGATTTTTCAGGTGCCATAGAATCTGACCCTAGATGTTGACTCTCTAAAACCATCTTAAAAAAACTCTGTCAGAAAGAAGTCTGCTGTGCTGAATGAAGAGTGTGTGCACCGGTATAAGAGATCAGATAAGTACATAAGTATTGCCATACTGGGAAAGACTAAAGGTCCATCGAGCCCCACATCCTGTTTCCAACAGTGGCCAATCCAGATCACAAATACCTGGCAAGATCCCAAAAAGTACAAAACATTTTATACTGCTTATCCCAGAAATAGTGGATGTTCCCCAAGTCCGTTTAATAATGGTCTACGGACTTTTCCTTTAGGAAGCCGTCCAAACCTTTTTAAAACTCCGCTAAGCTAACCGCCTTTACCACATTCTCTGGCAATGATTTCCAGAGTTTAATTACACGTTGAGTGAAGAAAAAGTTTCTCTGATTCATTTTCAATTTACTACATTGTAGCTTCATCGCATGTCCCCTAGTCCTAGTATTTTTGGAAAGCGTAAACAGACACTTCACATCTACCCGTTCAACTACACTCATTATTTTATAGACCTCTATCATATCTCCCCTCAGCCGCCTTTTCTCCAAGCTGAAGAGCCCCAGCTGCTTTAGCCTTTCCTCAAAGGGAAGTCGTCCCATCCCCTTTATCATTTTCATCGCCCTTCTCTGCACCTTTTCCACTATATCTTTTTTGAGATGTGGCGACCAGAATTGAACACAATATTTGAGGTGTGATCACACCATGGCTGATACAAAGGCATTATAACGTTCTCATTTTTGTTTTCCATTCCTTTCCTAATAATACCTAACATTCTATTTGCTTTCTTAGCTGCAGCAGCACACTGAGCAGAAAGTTTCAACGTATCATCAAAGACAACACCTAGATCCCTATCTTGGTCCGTGACTCCTAACGTGGAACCTTGCATTACGTAGCTATAATTCGGGTTCCTCTTTCCCACATGCATCACTTTGCACTTGCTCACATTAAACGTCATCTGCCGTTTAGAGCCTGTCCCTGTATGTTTTATGACTGAGACCGCTTACCAGTTTTGTAGCCGCCCTCTGGACCGACTCCATCCTGTTCATATCTTTCCGTAGGTGTGGTCTCCAGAATTGCACAGAGTACTCTAAATGGGGCCTCACCAGAGACTTATACAAAAGCACTATCAACTCTTTTTTCCTGCTGGTCATCCCTCTCCTTATGCACCCAAGCATCCTTCTGGCTTTGAGTGTCGCATTTTCTACCTGTTTGGCCACCTTAGGATGATCAGATACAATCACCCCCAAGTCCTGCTCTTCTTTTGTACACAGGAGCACTTCACCCCCTATACTGTACTGTTCCCTTGGGCATTTGTGACCAAGTGCATGACTCTGCATTTCTTAGCATTAAATCTTAGTTGCCGATTATTGGACCATTCTTCAAGCTTCTCTAGATCCTTCCTCATGCCATCCACACCATCCAGGGTGTCCACCCTATGACAGAGTTTGATATCATCCGCAAAGAGACAAACCTTACCAGACAGTCATTCTATAATATCACTCACAAAGATGTTAAAGAGCACCGGCCCGATGACCGATCCCTGCAGCACACCACTGATAACATCCCTTTCCTTGGAGCAAGCTCCATTTACCTCTACCCTCTGTGTCCTTCCACTCAACTAGTTTTTAACCCAGTCAGTCGCTTTAGGTCCCATACTGAGGGCACTCAGTTTACTTATTAGTTGCCTCGGCTTTGCTAAAATCCAAGTACACCACATCTAGCGCCCCTCCCACGTCCAACTGTTTGGTTACACAGTCAAAGAAGTCAATCAGATTCATCTGACAAGATCTACCTCTAGTGAAACCATGCTGCCCCGGGTCCTGCAGTCCATTTGATTCGAGAAACCTCACGATCCTCCTGGTTTCCACGTGCTTTTGTGTATGTACTGTATGTGTATATGTTTGTGTGTCTAAGTGTGAGAGTGTGTTTGTGTGTATGCATATGCAACCCGTTCCTCTCACCTAGGCAGGTTAAGCTTAGGAGTAATACTCCATGAGCTGATCTCGGGGTTCGGGAGACTGGGTGTGAACTACTCACTTCAGGTTCCCTCCGGATCACACACAGGAACCACACCGTAGTCAGGAGAGTCAAGAAAGTTAACTAAACTTTATATAACAACTGGAACTCTGCAACTGTTGTCATGAAAGTCCTCAGTATACAGCCATGATGGTAACCAGACTCAGTCTTATAAAGTCACAAGAGCGTACAATCTTTCCTTCTTGGGTTATGCACATATGCAAAACCCCTTTCATCTGACCTGTAGCCAGTTGACACCCCGCAATCAACTTCTCCGATGAAGCACCCTTACCAACGGAGATTTGGATCCAGCATTAACTGTCCAAGTCTTTCAGGGGTTTACCCTGGAAGAAATCACCAGCCGCGGCCAGACAGCATCCTACCTTTGAGCCCGGTTTGCGGCAAGACTCCTCAATCTCAGCCCGCAGGTCGGCTCCTCTGATTGGCTCAGAAGATTAACAGCAGTGACCCTGATCCTGCTCGTCTATCAGGGTTGGCTCAGCAGGTACCCCTTTTTCATTCCAACGGGTCACTTGGCTGGGGTTATAAACTTCTTAAATGCAGGCTACCGAGGACAAGTCTTACAGCACTGTCCTTCCTTATATAGAGATCATCAGCTCCACCTCACGCTGAGATTCCACGAATCAGGACAGCCTTAAGTGTGAGATGGACTCATGACTGACTTCCATGTTGGACTCCTCCAAACCCAGGGCTCCAGTATAGCATATATACAAATAAGTATTTTATTTATTGATTTATTTATTTATTTCATTTGTATCCCACATTTTCCCACCTCTTTGCAGGCTCAGTGTGGCTTACAATACATCGTGAATGATGGAAATACAATTTGTTACAATTTGATTATGGGTTACATGGTGAGGAATTATGAGAAGACAAAGTGAAGATAACATTATGCGGCAATAAGAACTATAGGATGGCAACTTGAGGATAACTTTATGAGACATGACACATTTCTAGCTCTAAGTGAGGGGTTTCATATGTGGTGAAGGTACATAAAATGAGAGTGCAAAAGGAAATATTATGAGACATTTCTAACTATATATAAGGAATTTATGTGTTTTGATCCTTGTGATATATTTTGTCAAAAAGATGGGTCTTCAGTAGTATGCGGAAGTCGGTTAATTCGTAAATCGTTTTCAGGTTGAGTGGTAGTGCGTTCCAGAACTGTGTACTCATATAGGAAAAGGTTGATGCATGCATTAATTTGTATTTTAGGCCTCTGCAGTTAGGGAAGTGGAGATTAAGGAAAGTTCGGGATGATTTTTTAGCATTCCTGGGTGGTAGGTCTATCAAGTCTGACATGTAGGCAGGGGCTTCACCGTGAATGATCTTGTGAACCAAGGTGCATACTTTGAAAGTGATTTGTTCTTTGAGTGGGAGCCAGTGCAGTTTTTCTCGTAGGGGTTTTGCACTTTCGTATTTTGGTTTTCCGAATATAAGTCTGGCTGCTGTGTTCTGGGCTGTTTGGAGTTTTTTCAGTATTTGTTCTTTGCAGCCTGCGTAGAGTGAGTTGCAATAGTCTAAATGGCTGAGCACGAGTGATTGCACCAGGCTGCGGAAGACGGACCTTGGGAAGAATGGTCTTATTCTTTTCAATTTCCACATTGAGTAGAACATCTTTTTGGTTGTGTTGTTCGCGTGGGTCTCGAGTGTTAGGTGCCGGTCAATAGTAACTCCAAGGATTTTTAAGGTTTTTGAGATTGGCAGATTTAATTTTGGTGTATTGATGGTGGTAAATTTACTCGTATTGTATTGGGAGGTAAGTATTAGGCATTGGGTTTTTTCTGCGTTCAGTTTCAGTTGGAATGCATCTGCCCAGGTGTTCATGATGTGTAGACTTTGGTTGATTTCGTTGGAGATTTCACTGATGTCTTGATTGAAAGGAATAGATATCGTTACGTCATCGGCGTATATGTATGGATTGAGGTTTTAGTTTGATAGTAGTTTGGCCAAGTATGTGTGAGTGTGTATGTATGTGTGTTGTGAGTGTGGATGAGTGTAGTAATACGAGTGTGATAGTGAGTGTGTGTGTGTGTCTGAGTATGAGAGTGTGTTTGTATGTATGTATGTCTGAGTCTAAATATATATATATATATACTAGTAAAAGAAGCCCATTTCAGAGCAAATGAAACGGGCCCTAGCAAGGTTTTCGTCACCAACACCCTCCTCCTCCCTCCCTGGCCAACCCCTTGGTTGTTCTGCCATAGCTCCGCCCCCAACGTCATGACGTTTGACGCGAGGGCGGGGCCCGGAGCGATTTGTCACCCCCCTGCCTCCCTCCCTGCCAACCCTTTCGTTGTTCTGCCATTGCTCCGCCCTTGAGGGCGGGGCCTAGAACGATTTCCCACCCCCCCGCCTCCCTGCCTGCCAACTCCTTCATTGTTCTGCCATTGCTCCGCCCTCAAGGGCGGGGCCCAGAGCGATTTCCCACCCACCCCACCTCCCTGCCTGCCAACCCCTTCGTTGTTCTGCCATTGCTCCGCCCTCGAGGGCGGGGCCCAGAGCGATTTCCCACCCACCCCCGCCTCCCTGCCTCCCTCCCTCCCTCCCTGCCAACCCTTTCGTTGTTCTGCCATTGCGCCGCCCTCAAGGGCGGGGCCTGGAGCGATTTTGGTGGCTTCACCACCACGAACCTTCGAACCTTTTTGAAGGAAGTCAGGGCTTGGCTTCACTGACGTCAGTGTCCTCAGAACGTTGAGGGTGAGTTTTATTATAGTAGATATATATATATATATATATATATATATATATATATATATATATATATGTGTGTGTGTGTGTGTGTGTGTGTGTGTGTGTGTGTGTGTGTGAAAGTGTTTATAAGTGTGATAGTATGAGTGAGTATGAATGAGTGTGATAATGTGTGTGTGTGTATGTGTGAAGGTGTGTTTGTGTGTATGTATGTGTATGTGTGTGTGTGTTGGGGGGGGGTCTCAGTACCAGGATAGCAGGAGGAATTGCAGAGCAAGAGTGAGACACACTGGCAGACCTTTGTCTATTAATTCTATTCTCAGGGCTTTTTTTAGGGGGTACTTGGGGGTACTGAGTACCGGCACCTTTTCCATTGTCTGCTAAAATTGACCCGTGGACCCCAAGTTTTAATGAAAGAGCTCAGGCTCTACACACCAATTCTGCCTTGTCATAGATTCCGTGACTGGTTGCATGGGGCCTGGCTATTGTGGGGTGGGTCCCTCAGTGATCACCCCACCCTTGAAGGATGGCCTGGCAATTGAGTACCGGCATGTTTTTCGCTAGAAAAAAAACGCACTGCCTATTCCTGATGTATTGGTTTATCCTACTCATTATGAATGTTGTAAAATGGCTTTACAAAGAGTCGAAATGAAGACAGCATAAAAGATGACCATAAGGGGGCGTAATTTCTCTTCAAAGTACAGAAGGAGCAGGGCTGCTGTGGGTGTTCTTGCTCCCTACACACAAGCTACATGCAGCAAGCAGAATATCTCACCCCGTCATGCATGCAGAACACTGAGAGACCGTCACCTAATACACAGTGAATGACCACAAACCAGAAACAGAAACATGCAAACACAAAACTGAACTGAAACCCCAAGATGCCAGACTGTGCATCCAGTACAATGCTGGAGAAAGAGAAACAGAAATGCATTTCCTGCTACAGGTCTACGGTGCAAAATGTAAACATATCAGAGATTAAGATTTTCCTAAATCAAAGACTTCCTATAAAAGAATGAGAATGAACTCTGTACTATCCTGTAACAAAACAGGGGAAACAGAGCAGCAAAATATATTACAGTGATACCTCGGTTTTCGTCGATAATCTGTCCGAAAACAATCGGCGAAACGCGAAACCGATGAAAACCGAGGCAAAAACTAATGTAAAGAATAAATGAACATTAACATGGAATTGTTTGGCTAGGCGAGAAACGCCACACTGAGCAAGAGAACGCGTGGGTCGCCCTTTGCTTTCGCAAAATTAGCAGCGAGGTCACGTGGACACGCCGACGAAATCTGAGACAAATTTTTGGCGAAAAAAATCGACGAAAACCGAAAACGACGATAAGCGAAGTCAACGAAAACCGAGGTATTACTGTATATTCTCTCACCAGGCCAAAAATGTAGGTCTAGCCAGGGACAATATGGACCAGAACCAGAGCCTGAGAATTGTCTTTTGGGGCCTTTTTGCTAAGCCTACGCTCGCCCAACGTGTTCCAATTCTGAGTTAACGCTTGTCTACCGCGTGGCCCTTGCGGTAATTTCATTTTTGGCGCGCATCTGCTATGCGCGTCTGAAAAATACTTTTTATTTTCTGGCGTGCATTTGGCGCACGTAGGGCATTACCGCCCGGTTACCGCACGAGACTGTACCGCTAGGTCAATGGCTGGCAGTAAGGTCTCAGTCCCAAAATGGACGTGTCGCAATTTTCGTTTTGCCGCACGACCATTTTCGGTAAAAATGTTTAAAAAGGCCTTTTTTACAGGTTCGCTGAAAAATGATTCTGTGCGCGCTGTAACCAGGTACCTCTAGGTGCAGCCAAGGATAGAACAATCTCCTTCCATTAGCTTCCACCACACCCATACCAGCTGAGTTAAGCATTAGACTAATGATGAGCTCCTGCACACAGAGGTTTCTATCTCTCTTTCCCCCTAGTGGCAGGCAATCTACACATCCTGCCAGCTTACACCCATGTCTTCTCCCATTGCAGCTAGGAGTCCAGTCCGGGTTCCTCATCTCACCCCCTGGCTCCTTGCCTGCAATGCCTTCTGGGACTTGTATTTCAGACTGAAACTGCCTTAACCCAACTATCCTGGATGTGACTTTGTCACAGCGCCCAAAACCCGCATCTACACTACCGCAGGCCATTTTTCAGCGCACCTTAGTAAAAGGACTCCTTGGTTACTGCCCTTTTTGTACCCTGTGTAACTTTTTCTCTCTTGCTCCTTTTATTTTAAAAATAGAGTTTCCTGAAAATGTGAAGGGAGCAAACAGAATGTGAAAGAGAAATCAGGAGGGGAAAGAACAATAAAGGAAAGTTGTGAGAGTCAGCGGCAGTCTTACTCTTGAGCCTGGTTTGGTGCAAGACTCCCCAATCTCAGCCCGCAGGTCGGCTCCTCTAATTGGCTCAGAAGATTAACAGCGATGACCCTGATCCTGCTCCTCTATCAGGATTGGCTCAGCAGGTACCCCTCTTTCGTTCCTACTAGCCATACACAGTGCCCCCTGTCAGTCATAGGATCCAACTCTGTGGGTGCTGTGGATGCTTGAGCACCTCCGGTATTGAACACAATTCTTGACTATGTCCAGGAAGGGGAAATTTTGGTTGGGTTTAGCACCCCCAATAATTTTGAAAAGTTTGCTCTTATACTGTCAACAGCGCTTACAGTGCAGGCGTTCCTTTTTCCCACTGCTGGTCATAGGCATTGCAGGGTAAGTGGCAAGTGCCACCCTAAAAAACTGCCTTGCCACCCCTCTACCACCTCAACTAGAGTCAGCATACTCTGGCATCCCTCCCTACCCTCTCTCGCTGCCTTGGCAACATGTCTCCGTGTCTCCTGCCTTGTCTCAGAGTTGCCTTACTCCCTGCCCAGCCTTGCCTTCAACCTTGCCTTGTCCTCAGCATTCCCTTGCCTCCAGTCTTACTCTATCTCTGACCTGCTTTACCTCCATCCCATCCTTTCCCTCAGCCTTGCCTGGTCTCCTGCCCCCAAGGGCTCTTTTCAGAGCCATCCCAGATCCTGGTTCTGCTGGGCCTGTGCCAATGGCTCTTCTTAGAGCCACCCCAGGGTTCTTCCAGGCCTGCCCCCCTTTTCAGAGCCACCCCAGGTCCCGGTTCTGCCAGGTCTGCCCCCAAGGGCTCTCTTTAGAGCCACCCCAGGTCCCAGTTACACCAGGCCTGCCCCCAAGGGCTCCTCTCAGAGCCATACCAGGTCCAGGTTCTGCCAGGCCTGCCCCTAAGAGCTCTTTAAAGCCACCATTGGCCTCCACTCTTCAAGGAGTGACTCACCTGCCGTCAGTCAGGACCCTCCTGTCCTCCATGTTGGGATCCCGGTGCTGGACCAAGGGCTCGCTCATCTAGACTTGTGACAGATTGCCAAGGCCATTCTGGTCTCCTAGGGATATGAGAACATTCAGGAGCATATCAAGGCCAGACCAGTTCCTCTATGTTTAAGAATCAGGGTACTTTATAGGGAAACAATTGCCTTGTATGTTCTTCAGACATCCATAAATCTGGTCATTTTGGGGCTTCTCTGGCTACAAAAACATAACCTGGGAATTGACTGGGACAGTGGGGATCTTGTGGCCTGGAGTACGCCTTGCTGTTGCCAAGATCTGGTAGTTCCTGTAAGGTCCCTGGCCATCATGGAGATGGATTCCTCAAGGGGTCTTCCTCAAGCCTATGTAGCCTATGCTGAGGTGTTCTTCAAAACACAGGCGGAGATCCTCCCACGTCACCGGGAGTATGATTGCCCCATAGACCTGCTACCAGGCAAAATGCCACCTCAAGGAAGGTTTATCTGCTCTCAGTTCCTGAGACTCAGGCTATGTCCACTTATATTTGCTGAGAAACTAAAAAGGGGTTTCACATTCCTAGTCAGAGCCGGATTTTTCTTTGTAGAGAAGAAGGGCTGGATCCTACATCCCTGTATTGGCTACAGAGGATTGAATGACATCACAGTCAAGAACAAGTACCCGCTTCTGTTGATTTCTGAACTGTTTGACCTTTTACAAGGGGCCTGCATTTTCACAAAGCTGGATCTGAGGGGAGCCTATAATTTGATACGCATTCATGAAGTAGATGAATGGAAAACAGCCTTCAACACTAGGGATAGTTATTATGAGTACCTGGTCATTCCGTTCAGGCTCTCTAAAGCCCCTACGGTTTTTCAAAGTTTTGTTAATGATATCTTCCAAGATTTGCTACAGAAATGCATTCTGGTTTATCTAGATGACATCCTACTATTTTCCAAGATCCTCAACATTGGAACAACTCAAGCAGGTCTTGCAATTGCAACCCATGGTTTGTTTACGAATATGATAGAGTGGGACCCCGGGTAGAAGGTCAATAGAGGAGTGACTGGAAGACCCAGGAGGAGTTCAGAGGATATATAAGCGAAACCTTGTGGGAAGGATTTTGTCTCTGGTTCTGCCTATTGATAAAAAAAACCCAGCTCTGGATGTGGGAGTTAGGTGTTACTGTCAGTTCCCCTGCCAGATGACCCATTGCAAGAGAAGAGGAAGTCCAGTTTCATTGTAACCAGTGGATTGATTATCTGGACAGTAAGCTGTTATATTGCATCAGCCATTATAGGAGCCAGAAACTCGGCGGATTGGGGAGTCCAGCCGTAACCGGAGCTCAGGTGGAATTGTAGTCTACCCCGGCTGATAGCAAGACCTTGGGGTGGCAGCCCGAAGGCAGTATGCAGTTACTCGAAGTCCAGCCCGGATGGTATTGAAGTACATCGGGAGTGTGAAATCCGCACTGGGATTTGATTGAGCTGCAGGACAGGCATGAGTGTTAAGCATGTGTATTAACCCAGATATGCATTATTGCTTATGATCACCTGGAGAACGATATGAATTACAATTGACCGTAAGAAGACCAATGCAGTGGAAACCATCAGTTAAGAGTTAATAAATGTTCCAGTCCTTTTAAATCCTCTGCGTGTCATGTGGTTTCTGAGTGGATGAGCTGACGGGAACAGAGGGAGTAAGTGACAATAACATGCAGTGCCTCTCGAGTACCTTCTAACCTGGGATAGCTGGACTGGGTTACACAATGCCTGCGTGAGAATTGCCTATATGCCAAACTGGTTAGTGCATCTTCAAGCAGACAGAGCTGTCTTTCCTGGGCTATATTATATCTAATCAGGGTCTAGAGTTGGACCCTGTGAAGCTGTTCACCATTTGCGACTGGCCTCAGCCCCAGGGACAGCGGGCCTTACATCGCCAGATTATCCAGAACAATTCCACCATTGCTGCACCTCTCACAGCTGTAACCTGGAAGGACGCGAATACTCGGGACTGGCCAAGATTGGTGATCTCAGCCTTTGACCTCCGGAGGTGAGCCTTGGTTTCAGCCCCTGTGCTCCATCACCCTGACCCGGAGAAACCCTTCTTTGTTGAATTTGGCACATCCTCTGTAGAGGCCGGTCCTATCCTCTTTCAATCAAATGCTAAAGGCAAATTGTTACCCTGTGCCTTCTTCTCTCAGAAATCCTCGGCTGCAGAGAAAAACTATACTATCAGAGATCGGGAGTTGTTAGCCATCAGGTTTGCCCTGGAGGAGTAGTGTCATTAACCTGAAGAAGCCAAGTACCCATTCACCGTTACCACAGACCACAAGAACCTCCTGTATTTACAGGAGGCTCAAAGACTCAACCCCCACCAGGCCTGATGGTCCCTTTCCCCCCCCCCCCCCCCAAGATTTGACTTTCGGGTTGTGTTTCGTCAGGTCGAGAAGAATGTCTGGGCTGATTCCCTTTCCTGATTATTTGAGTCTAAAGATGAAAGTCCTGATCTCCAGACCATCCTTGATCCAGCCAAGATCCTGGCGGCTGTCCCTGTACCCCTTATCCCCAGGCAAGACTGTAGTATCTAAATGACTCCGGGACACGGTATTGAAATGGGGGGCCACAATTCCAAATTCGCCGCCATCCAGGAGTTCGAGGGACAATTGAGTTGATATTCTGAACTTACTGATGGCCCCAGTTAAGGAAGGATGTGCATGACTTTGTAACCTCTTGCCCTCTCTGTGCCCATCACAAGCCATCTCCTTCAAATCCATGGGGTCTTCTTCATCCTCTGCCTATACTGGAGATACCATGGGTTCGTATTGCCATGGACTTCGTTATGGATCTCCCTGCATCAGATGGATTTACCACTATTTGGGTAGTTGTAAACCGATTCTCCAAGATGACCTACTTCATTCCCTTACCAGGGTTGCTGTCGGCGCCCCTATTAGCCAACTATTCTTTAAAGAGATCTATTGCTAACACAGCTTACCAGGGCCGGACCTCCAAGGGGGGCCCGGTGCCGGGGTCAGGCCACTGGTGCAGCAGTCCCCGATCTCACCTGCCTGCCTCCTCGCTCCAGGCCCCCTTCATTAAAAGCGGCAGTCACAGATCAGCTCTCTTCTGACCTTCCTTCCCTGTGTCCCGCCCTTGCAGAAACCAGAAGTTACATAAAACGAGGGTGGGACACAGGGAAGGAAGGCCAGAAGAGACGCGATCTGCAACTGCCACTTTGAATGAAGGGGGTCCAGAGCTGTGGCGGGCGGCAGGCAGGTGAGACCGCGGACTGCAGCGGCGGGGGGAGCGACAGGGGGTGGCAGGGGGGTGGAGGCGGGGTGGCCTTGCCCCAGGCCTGGCCTAGTCTCTCGGTGGCCCTGCAGCTTACCAAAAACTATCGTCTCAGATAGGGGAGTCCAACTTACGTCTAGATTCTGGCAGAATCTATGTACAGACTAGACTAGATTTTTCATTAGGTTACCATCCCCAGACTAACAGGCAGAGAGAGTTAACCAAGTCCTAAAGCCTTTCCTGTGCAGTTATGTCTCTGCCCAGCAAAACACCTGGTTGCAACTACTGCCATGGGCCAAATTCAGTTATAACAACCATGTAAGCAAGTCCCTGCCGCCTCTCCATTCCAAATTGTATTCGGGTGACACATGAGGATGCCCCGTACCTCAGACATCCTCCGTACCAGCTGCCGAAGCTACAGTTTAAATCACTTGCCTATCTCTGGAAGAGTAGGTGTGAATTCTTGAGTTGGGCCATTCTCAGACAGATACAGTCCCTCCACTCGGCTCTGATGGACTATTAATACACGTTTATTTGTGTGCCAAATAGCACAGATTTGTGTACTCATGGTATAACACAAGCTGTTATGCATCATGTCTCTTACAAGAGCCTTTCGGAGTGAGCAAGGTTTACTGTTACAAGAAACCCCGCCTGGAATTAAACTGTGCTCGCTCATTATTTCTGTCCTCTGTATTGAAGCTTGGAAATATTATGATAATTTCAAAAAAGTGCTTTACAATTGGATTTTTGTAAAGGTATTTTTGGAAGGGAATATGAATCCTGGGTGAAGCAGGCTGCTCCGAGCCATGTGGGTTCCCTTTGGCTCTGGCTCAGAACAGTCACACATACCCAAACCAATGGCAGGCTTCCCAGTCAGCTCATAACAGATTTGTTGAACTGTCTTCCAAAATCCTTTTTTTTTTTTTTTCATTTCCTTTAATTAAAAATGTCAACAGTGCTGACTGCAGCTTGCAAGATCAGAGGAGACAGCCCAGTCCTTCACATTAACCTGTTTTATTAACTCTGTCAGGAAACTGGACCCTGTGCTTCCAGCTCTCTGTCTCTCTCTGGAGACTTCAGTCTCACAAAGCAGCAGATTTATAATACTGCGCAGAACCAGTTCTTCTGTCCCCCACACCTCCATTCCATCCGTTAGCTCATGCTGTCTGGATTTAAGCGCACAACCCCTCTCTTATGCATTTTTGAAAAAGTTTAGAGGATGCTTAGTATTTCATGGATGTTTACTCTTGTGCGCATTTTAAAGTTTTTACAGAACTGAGTTATTAGGTGCAGGGCTGGGCTGGGCTGGTCTGGGCCGGGCCAGGTGAACAGCAGCACGTCCTAATGAGCATTCAGATTTTCACCCCCTTCAGCTTTTACACCCTTATTCCCCCCTTCCCCAAGAATTTGGGGCTCCTTTTACTAAGCCGCGTAAGCGTCTATGTGCGCTCAACTTGTGCCAAAATGGAGATACCGCCTGACTGTGGCTTTTGCGGTAATTTCATTTTTGGCACGCATCCGATACGCACATCTACATAAGTATTGCCATACTGGGAAAGACCAAAGGTCCATCGAGCCCAGCATCCTGTTTCCAACAGTGGCCAATCCAGGTCACAGATACCCGGCAAGGTCCCAAAAATGTACAAAACATTTTATACTGCTTATCCCAGAAATAGTGGATTTTCCCCAAGTCCATTTAATAATGGTCTATGGACTTTTCCTTTAGGAAGCAGTCCAAACCTTTTTTAAACTCCGCTAAGCTAACCGCTTTTTCCACATTCTCTGGCAATGAATTCCAGAGTTTAATTACACGTTGAGTGAAGAAAAATTTTCTCCGATTCGTTTTAAATTTACTACACTGTAGTTTCATCGCATGCCCCCTAGTCCTAGTATTTTTGGAAAGCGTGAACAGACGCTTCACATCTACCCATTCAACTCCACTCTGAAAAATATTTTTTATTTTCGGATCCAGGTAATGGACACACGCCAAGTGACATTTGCCGCACGTAGGTCATTACCACCCAGATTCTTTACCGCTAGGTCTATGGCTGGTGGTAAGATCTCAGACCAAAAATGGACGCGCGGCAATTTTGATTGTGCCGCACGTCCATTTTCGGCAAAAAAAAAGAAAAGAGGCCTTTTTTTACAGGCGCACTGAAAAATGGATTGCCGCACCCCCCAAAACCCGCGCCTACACTACTGTAAGCCAATTTTCAGTGCGTCTTTGTAAAAGGACCCCTTGGTAATTAAACTGAACAGTTACGATCAACTTAACACGAACCCTCCAAGAATAAATATGTTAAAATACATAATTTATTTATTTGTTTATCAAATCAAATCAATTCTTGAATACTGCTAATATCCCCTTTTCAGGATTCTGTGCGGTTTACATTCTAGGTAAGACAAAAGCTGATGCATAAGTACATAAGCAATGCCACTCTCGGAAAAGACCAAGGGTCCATCGAGCCCAGCATCCTATCCACGACAGCGGCCAATCCAGGCCAAAGGCACCTGGCAAGCTTCCCAAACGTACAAACATTCTATACATGTTATTCCTGGAATTGTGGATTTTTTCCAAGTCCATTTAGTAGTGGTTTATGGACTTGTCCTTTAGGAAACCGTTTAACCCCTTTTTAAACCCTGCCAAGCTAACCGCCTTCACCACGTTCTCCGGAAACGAATAATGTTAGTGTGCGGTATGAGAACAATTAGAGACCATGGTGTAATGCATGAGACCAAAAACTTTATAGGAAAGGATAACGGATTATTTACCACCTTTTTTGAAGGCGATGTGCAGCAAGTGTAACCCAGACATAGGCAACAGAGAATTACAGCAGTAAATTTATTGAAATTACAGCACACATTATGGTACTTACAGTGTCAACACAACACACAATAAAACTTCTTAGCAGACAGGGTGGAACAGGAATTAGATACAGTACAAAATAAGGGTTGACTGGTCATGAACTTTTAAATATTGACCTATGTTCAATACACAGAACATACATTCCCTGGCTTGTATAAGAATACTGGGAATTTACAGTATGTGGCTAATATTTTATCACTTGAACACCAGGTTCATTTTTTAATCAAGAAATCCGGCATTAGTAGAGCATAATTTGAGTGAAATCAAATCACATCAGTTCTTGTAGTCCGCTAAAATCCCCTTTTTCAGGGTTCAGTGTGGTTTACGTTATGGGTGTGACACGGAAAAAAAACTGTTAAAGTGTATATATGAGTCAAAAGAACTTAATCGGGAGGACTGGTGGAAATAAGCGGAGGCAGACGCAATAATGGTTTGCTATTTATTTATTTTTTGTTACATTTGTACCCCTGCGCTTTCCCACTCATGGCAGACTCAATGCGGCTCTACATGGGGCAATGGAGGGTTAAGTGACTTGCCCCAGAGTCACAAGGAGCTGCCTGTGCCTGAAGTGGGAATCCAACTCAGTTCCTCAGTTCCCCAGGACCAAAGCCCACCACCCTAACCACTAGGCCACTCATCTACTCCAATGACGCAATCATTGGGAAAAGAGAGGTTTTTAGCCTCTTAGGGAGTCTTACTAAAGCTTAGCTCGAGTTATCTGTAGCAGGGCCCATTTTATTCCTATGGGCACTGCTGCAGATAACTCAAGCTAGGCTTTTGTAAAAGACTCCCTAAGGTATTTATTATCTGTTCTGATGGCCAAAGGTAGAGAGTTCCATGTTTTAACTCCAAGTATAGAGAAGACAGAGCCAAAAATCTTACTGATATCGGATTGCCAGATGGGAAGAAACCCCCTGAAACTCTGAGTTTTAAAGACGATCTGCTTAATTCTGCATCTGTAACTGTCTGTCTAAAAGAAATGGTAGCTCTGAGACACAGCTGGCATTTGAGGCCACTTTTTCCAGTCTCCCCTCACCTGCCACATCCTTCTGGGGTGGGCATAAAGTGGGGGTGTGGTGGTGGGGAACACTTCCTCAATTCAATGGAGATTGAACTAGTCTCTGACAGCCCTCGCTGTAGCCCTGAGTTTTCCATGCTGAAGTTACATTCCCTTAATATAAGAGCCAGCTGGTCCCCTTGATCCCACCTTCCCTATAATGAGTGTGAATCAGCTGATTAACAGATATATGGTCTGCTGCTTCTCTCTCCCCACTCCCATTTCCAATAATAAAACTCCGCTCCTGCTTTTCTGCCAGCTCTTGAAGTCTTCCCCTGTTGTCCGATTAAAGCGTCCACCCTGCCCTTCGGACTGAAGCTGGATCTTTTCCACCAGTCAGGTTTTCAGGATATCCACAATGAATATGCATAAGCTTCATACCCCGCCTCCATTCTATGCAAATCTCTTTCATACATATTCATTGTGGATATCCTGAAAACCTGACTGGCAAAGGGTACTCCAGGACCGGACTTGAGAAACACTGTTTTACACTACTAAGAAAACTGCGTACAATTTGTAATTTTTTAAAAAATAAATCAGTGCAGTTCTATTACTAAGTTAATTAGTTACTGACAATATAATCCACTTAGGTGTCCTAAATGTATGCTTAAAAAAAGCTTCAGTTATTCAAAACACAGCAATAAGACTTATCTTTTCATGAAAAAGGCATGATAGAGTTTCTCAATTTTATATCAAATTGGCTTCCAATAGAGTCAAGGATTCCATTTAAATTGGCATGTTTTTTTTATTTAAAATTAAACACGGCATAACTCCTCATTACTGCTATGACCATTTTATATTTTCTAATCCATCTAAGTCATACAGGCAGTGGAATCTAGTGGCCCCACCCACACTGGTGGTCTAGCGGCCCCCTCCCCTCCCCATACCTTGTAGTGTAATGGAGGAGGGAGTAGCACTCTCCTTTTTCCGGTTCCGCCTCAAAAATGGTGGCACCCTGCCCTGCCCAGTGCATCCTGGGATGAGCTGGGTGGGGCTTCCCTACTATATAAGTCTCATTGGGCCTGATTTTATGACAGGACCCTTATATGAGAGGTCCACAATGTGCCTGTGCTTAAATATACTCATAGAAACATAATCCAGGGGGTGTCTCTAATTTGAGAGTAAGGGCCATGAGAGAACAGTTTGCATCCATAGGCAAAAAAACCTCTCAGAGATCATTCATCAGTCCTATCTTTAAACAGCACATAAATCTTCAGTTTGATATTAAGGGGCTAATTCTATAATGGGGCACCCCGAGGCTGCGTGGGGATTGTCTGTTCTATAATGGCATCTTGGTGCCCCAATTTTTTATTGAATCCTAGTGTAAAGCTTCATTGGCGTATCCAAATTTTGGTGCAACCATTTACATGCCCATGCTCCTCCCATGCTCCTCCCATACTCCACCTGTACCCCTCCCATGCTCCTCCCATACTGCTCCTATGCTCCACCCATGCCCCTTCCATGCCTCTCCCATACTTCTCCCCAATGCATCTTTTCTAGCAAAAAAGGTGCTGGTACTCAAATGCTAGGCCACCCTTCAAGGGTGGGGTGATCACTGAGGGACCCATCCCACAATAGCCAGGCCCCCTGCAACCAGTCACAGAATCCGTTGACAAGGCAGAATTTGTGTATAGAGCCTGAGGTCTTCATTAAAACTTGGGGTCCATGGGTCAATTTTAGCAGACAATGGAAAAGGTGCCGGCAGTGGCGTACCAAGGGGGGGGCGGTGGGGGTGGTCCGCCCCGGGTGCACGCCGCTGGGGGGTGCCGCAGCGCGCGCCTGCTCTGACTTTGCTGACTTCGCGGCGCACGTTCGCTGCAGCCTCCCTCTGCCCCTGGAACAGGTTACTTCCTGTTCCGGGTCAGAGGGAGCTCCAGCGAACGCGCGAAGTCAGGGAACTCTGAGCAGGCGCGCGCTGCAGCACCCCCCCCAGCGGCGTGCACCCGGAGGGGGGGTTCCACGCTGCATCGGGGGGGGTGCTGCACCCGGGGGGGGGTCCACGCTGCATTGGGGGGGGGGTGCTGCACCCGGGGGGGGGGTCCACGCCGCATTGGGGGGGGTGCTGCACCCGGGGGGCGGGGACCCACCCGGGTGTCCGCCGGGGACCACCCCGGGTGTCCGCCCCCCTAGGAACGCCACTGGGTGCCGGTACTCAGTACCCCCAAGTACCCCCACAAAAAAAGCCCTGCTTCTCCCATGTTCAAGCTTCAAGTTTATTATAAAATTTACTCTCCTGCTCAACAAAAAATGTCTGAGCAGCTTACATGCTAAATTATAAAATAGAATGAGGTAATAGAAAAAAAAGAAATAATGAAAAACTGGGAGGGGGGTGAAGAACTACAGTACCCAGAAGAGCTAAGACAGGTCCAGGGTCCAACAGGCAGCATCTAAAATTGTCCCGAATAATTAGGAATATGCGTAAGAGAAAAGTAATGTTTTTAGATTAGTTTTGAAGTGTTGGGAGGGATTGTGGGAGCTTGTTCCAATGTTCTGGGCCTTGGACTGAAAAGGTACTTTTCC
Organism: Microcaecilia unicolor; assembly: GCF_901765095.1. Taxonomy (NCBI): domain Eukaryota; kingdom Metazoa; phylum Chordata; class Amphibia; order Gymnophiona; family Siphonopidae; genus Microcaecilia; species Microcaecilia unicolor. The sequence continues at coordinate 70,122 of NW_021963071.1, read as the reverse complement.
TGGTATGTTGATGCTCCTCCCATGCTTCTTCCATGCTGCTCCCATGTTCCACCCATACCTCTCCCATGCCACACCCATGCATACAGACCCTTGCAGGTATGCGCTATAACACTTGTGTGCAATCGTATAACTCCATGTGCCCAGTTATTGAAGAGAGTAAAGCTGCGACACGATCTTTACAGAAAGGCTGGTGAGTTCGTGGCATGGCCTCTCCGTGGAGGGGGTGGAGACAGGCTGCATCTGAATTCAAGGAAGCTTGGGACAGGTACAGGGGATTTGTAAGACAGGAAGGGAGAGTGACCAGGGCCGGTCTTAGGCAGAGGCGACCAAGGCGGCCGCATAGGGCCCCGCGCCTAAGGGGGCCCCACGCGGTGCGCCTCAACTCTGCCTCTGACCGCCGCTCGCCTCGGATGACCGCATCATGATCCCGCTCCCGCCACCGGCGCCCACCCCCGGCTTGGACCCACTGAGCCTGCCGTCAGCTCCCGCCTCCCCAGTCCCCGGACCCCGACAGTAACTTGCAGCGAGCCAGCGACGGCCTCGACAGACAGTTGCAGCGACGGCTCACCTCAAGCTTTTCACTTCACGCTCAATGTCCCGCCTTCTGATGAAGTATTTCCTGTTTCTGCGACCGCGAGGGCGGGAGTCACTGAGCGGGAAGAGCTGGAGTCTGGTCCGAGGTGAACCATCGCTGTGGTGCGAGCGAGTGTGTGTGCAGTGGAGCGAGGCGAGCAAAGCAACAGACAGGGCTACAGTTTGGGCCATTAAGGCAGCGAGGTATGATAGCTTTTTTTCTTATAGGAACCTTTTTAAATTAAAGTGGTCTTGATTTGCGAATGGAACCTGATGATTCGTCATCCTGCTTATAATCGAACGAGAAAAACGCCCAAGTTCCGACCTAAATCGGGAGATGGACGTTTATCTCACAAAAACGAATAAAGCGGTATAATCGAAAGCCGATTTTTGGACGTTTTCAACTGCACTCCGTCGCGGATGCGGACAAAGTTGATGAGGGCGTGTCAGAGGTGTGGGGAAGGCGGAACTGGGGCGTGGTTATCTGCCGAACAGAGATGGGCGCATTTCACCGATAATGGGAGAAAAGTATGCGTTTTTAGCTAGAATTTAGGACACTTTTCCTGGACCCTGTTTTTTCACGAATAAGGCCCCAAAAAGTGCCCTAAATGACCAGATGACCGCTGGAGGGAATCGGGGATGACCTCCCCTGACTCCCCCAGTGGTCACTAACCCCCTCCCACCACAAAAAATGAAGTTTCACAACTTTTTATTTTCACCCTCAAATGTCATACCCAGCTCCCTGACAGCAGTATGCAGGTCACTGGAGGAGTTGTTAGGGGGTGCAGTGGACTTCAGGCAGGTGGACCCAGGCCCATCCCCCCTACCTGTTACAATTGTGCTGCTTAATGCTTATTAGTCGTCCAACCCCCCCAAACCCACTGTACCCACATGTAGGTGCCCCCCTTCACCCCTTAGGGCTATAGTAATGGTGTAGACTTGTGGGCAGTGGGTTTTGAGGGGGATTTGGGGGGCTCAACACACAAGGGAAAGGTGCTATGCACCTGGGAGCTCTTTTACCTTTTTTTTTGGTTTTGTAAAAGTGCCCCCTAGGGTGCCCGGTTGGTGTCCTGGCATGTGAGGGGGACCAGTGCACTACGAATCCTGGTCCCTCCCACGAACAAATGCCTTGGATTTATTCGTTTTTGAGCTGGGCGCTTTCATTTTCCATTATCGCTGAAAAACAAAAATGCCCAGCTCACACATTGTTGAATAAAACATGGGCGTCTATTTTTTCCCAAAATACGGTTCGGTCCGCCCCTTCACGGACCCGTTCTTGGAGATAAACGCCCATGGAGATAGGCGTTTTCGTTCAATTATGCCCCTCCATGTTGCCTAACTGTCTCTGTGGTTTGAAATGTTCAGCTGTATGTCCATTTTTGTCAAAGGTTTTGGCCCTTGCTTCCAGTGAGCCACAGTAGTCCCTGCCCACCGTTACCCATAGATATCCTTTTATTCTTCTTCAATGCACCTTAATTTTATTAATTCTTCCTTCTGAGCCGTACTCATCCTCCCCTAAGTGGTCCCATATGCCTCATCCTCCCCCAGGGTTCACCCCAAGTCTCACCTGTACTCCACTACACCTCAGTCACCCTCCACCCTCCCAGTATCATTCATTCTCTCACTAGTGCTGCCACACATCCCCCATCCATCTTCCTCCCTTAGAGCTCTCCCACTCCAGATCCTGTTATCCTTTCCCAATATTTATTTCCAAGCCTCTCATCTCTCCAGTAGCCTGTATTAGTCAGCTTTAGTCATCCTTGCTGCAGTGCTCCCCAAACTTCATTCATCCTTCCGCTCTCACTCATCCTGCCTCCCCAGTGTTTCCCCTGTTGTTAGTCACTTAATTTCTCCACTGCTTCCCCAGGTATCTCCCTTCTACTCTCCACATCCAGTGACTCTCCCCTCTTCACCTCCCTCCAGCATCTCTCCCTACCCTATCCCTCTATGTCCAGTATCACCCATCTCTCTTTTCCTCTCCATGTTCACTGTTTCCCGGCGTTTGTGTCCTATTCCCTTGCACCCCTTGTAATAGGGGAATTTGAAAGTACTGGATCTTTCCTTAATATTTTTCCTTTATTCTCCTTTGTTATGAGAATTGGAACTACTAATTGTAGTGGACTTGAACTGAATAATTTCTGGGGAGGGGAGGGGAGGTTTCATGATAGCATTGTGCTTATTATTTCAATCAGTTTTTTTGTACAAGTTTAGCTTCATTTGTCTTTATTTGAAATTTCAGAAAATAAAAAAATTTTGTAAAAATGGAATAATCTTATCAATGGGGTGGAGCTAGGGTAGGGGCGGAGCTAGGGTGGGCGAGGCTAGGATGGGGCCCCACCAAATTGGTCTGCACAGGGCCCCGCACTTGCTAAGACCGGCCCTGGGAGAGTGGATGGTATGGAGAGGGCAGAACCCCCCTAATTCTATAAACTTTATGCTTAGCCCTTTTTATAGAATAAAGCCAGTTGGTTGTTCATTGGAGTTCACAGCCAATTAGTGGCTGAAATTGACGTTAATTGGCCTTAATTGACACCTTACTCGCTATGTTAGAAGCTGCGCACTCATTTTCTGTCATATGCAACTTCTAGGGGTTGTGGCTGTGAGGTCAGGGGCGAGCCTAGGAGTTAGACGTGCAAGTTACAGAATACTAGGGGTTACGTGCAGAGGCGTAGCTAGGTAGGTCACCAGGGCAGTGGTCGCTCCCCCAAATGGACTTCTGACTGCGCCAGCACCTATTTTTGACATGATCTGTCATATTTAAAATACATGCCAGCGCCATTGGCAGTCCGCTCTCTGCTCTTTTCGCACCCTCAACCTGCCTACACTTCTGGTTACGTGCCAAACTGCTAACAGCGAAGAGCGAAGTTATACCCGGCCTTTGACATGGCAGAAGTTCTGACACCTAAGCTTAGGAACAAAACTGCAATTTACATGCTAGTATTGTGTAACGGCAGCTCTGCGCAGAACTGTCGTTATAGAATTCACGCTCGTCACACGTCATCCTGTGTCATGGACTGTCACGGAGTCCGGAGTAGTGAGCCCTTGGGCCACTGCCAGTGACCGGCAGCAGCAGGTGAACCACCCGAACAGGAAGCGGGGCTGAACACAGACAGGCTGGTACAAGCAGGACCGGAACTAGCAGGATGGGAACTGAAGCTGTAGATGAGTGGGGCTGGAATAAGCAGGACTGGAACAACCGGATTCTGGAATGGGCTTGGCTTGGCTTGAACCGGATTCTGGAACGGGCTTGGCTTGGTTGGAACCGGATTGTGGAACGGGCTTGGCTGGAACCGGATTGTGGAATGGACTTGGCTGGAACTGAATTCTGGAACTGGCTTGGCTGGACTTGACTGGAACCGGATGCTGGAACGGGCTTGGCTTGGCTGGAATGGAAGCTGAAAGCAGACAGGGTTGGAACAAACAGTGGAGGAACTGAAGCTGAAGACAAACAAGGCAGACACAAGCAGGATTGGAACTGAAGCTGAAGGCTTGCAGGGCTGGAACAAGCAGGGTTGGAGTAGAAGTTGAAGACTGGCAAGACAAGAGCTAGCAGGGCCAGAACTGCAAAAAACACACACAGACGAAAACTCATCTGAAGACCTCTGTTGCAAAGGCAAGCCTGAAAGTTCCCAGTGCATCTTAATAAAGGCAATCACAGATGAGGTCACAAGTAAAAGTGAGGCTTGGCAGCAAAAACACCAGAGCACGGCTTGACTGCAAGAACACCACAGCGAGGCTTGGCAGCAGGAACACTAGGGCAAGGCTTGGTTGCAAGAGCACCAAAGTGAGGCTTGGCTACAGGAATCCCAAAGCAAGTCTGGAATGCTGGAACATCAGAAGGGCTGGAATAAACTCTGGAACATGTTTGGGAAACAAGACGAAGACAGTCCACAGCAGCCATAGGGCCTGGTCACCAGGAGGCGAGGTGAATGTAGGCATGGGATACAGTCACAACCGTGACATTCTGACGCCTACTTGTATAGAATTTATTCCATGGCTTTTATCTGCCGTCACGTTCTCTGTTTCTGTTGTTGGTTTCTTGTGTGCAAATCCTTGTCCTCTTTTTGATTGTCATCACAATTTCATCCCAGTTCCACCCTGCTATGCACCCAGGAACACATGCAGTGTATGTATCACTATGTACATCTTGTTGGGACACGTTTACCTCATGGCAGTTTTATAAAAGGATTATTCTGCATATAAAAAAAGGCTTTATATATAAAATTAGCCCCCATGAGTCTAGGTCATGGTCTGACGTCATCAGCTATTGCTAAACATATACCAGGGCCTCCGAGGGGGGGGGGGGGGGAATTTCCCAGGGCCCGGCCTCCACACAGCAGAGTTATCGCGTTATCATGTTAACTCTGCCGGCCACAGGCCCTTCTTCCTGCCTCCTCTGTAAAGTACTTCCTGTTTGGACGTGTTAGGAAGAAAGACCTGTGTAGCAGAGTGGAGCAGGAGACAAGTAAGTAAGCAGGGGCCGCGGGGGGGGGGGGGGGGGTGCACAGGCCTGTATGTGTGTGTGTGTGGGGGGGGGGGGGGGCGCATGCAGGGGGTTGTTTGCCCCAGGCCCGGCTTTGTCTCTCAGTGGCCCTGAGCTGCACTATCACTGGTTAATCTCTTCAGATGCATTGACCATGCAAAAGTCGTGCGATGCTGTCGAACAAATTGTAATGCTCGATTTTTCTCTTCCCATTTCTTGAAGACAACATTGGTACGAAGAGTTTGGCCATGATAGAGAAGGGGAGGCACCGGGATGCGGAAAGCCCTAGGAGGACCAGTGCTTCAATCTTTGCACACTGCTCAAAATTCCTTTCTAAAAATAAGATTCTGGTGGCATCTACTCAGTTCTATAATTAAGATGTCTTCTAGCTGCTCAGTTACCGCTCAGGAAAACTAGATTGGTCAGCCTAGGCCATGATCTCGTGGGCCTGGAGAAGTCATGAGCAGAAGGGATGCAGCCTGCAGCTGAGATGGTAAAAGGGGGGGGACTTGCTCTAGAGACTGGTTGTCACAGATCAGACTCAGCACCTCTGCTAATAACACAGCTTGCATAGGTTAAATAACAGCCCAACCCTGCTCTCCTCCGTAATTTTCCCTTGACATTTCCAGATGGCCTAGATGAACTTTCTATCCAATAGATCCAGCTTTTCCAGTGCTGCTGGATGCCTATGGACACCTACCTAATGCTGAAAATGAAAGGCGTGGAGGACTGCACACTTCTATCAGGCTGACTCATATTAATCAAATAGGCCAGGCCTGTTTTCATCCCTTGACATTTATTTTAGGACTAAGTGCCAGGGATCTTGTATAGAGTCACATCAGGCTTTCATGGGTTCTTATTACACGTGTGTGTGTGCTTGGAGGATCTTGTCCCTGCTTTCCACAGCTGTACCAGCCAAGGTCATGTGTGACCAGGTGACACGGGCTCTCTTCTCCCAGAAAATCTCCTCCAGAACTAATGCATCACAAGCAGATGTGGACCATAGCAGCCGACGCTGTGGGTGCTTGAGCACCCCCAGTATTGAGAAAATTCCTTGTATGTGTCCAAGGAAGGGTTATTTCCACTGGGCTTAGCATCCCCAATAATTTTGAAAAGTTGGCTCCTATGATGTGGACAGTGGTGGCAGTGGCAGGCACACATTAGAGGAGACATTCAGATAACGCAGAAATGAAGCTAAACGGGATAACAGTCCGACATCATTGCCGTCCTGGTAAACAATCAGCACATCCAGGGGTGCAGATGTTGAGAGTAGCTCGTAGACATAGGGCAGGAGCTGGTGCCAGTGCATACCCGTGAGTCCAAGCTTTTTGACATTCAGGTGGGCTGTATGCGGGCTCAAATGTGTGGTTGGGGTAAGTCCAGGTCTTTTGGCCAACTTGAAGGATGTAAGAATGTCCAATTATCTAAACTGTATGTAATTCTTCTTGGGTGCCTGAGAGAGGCATGAGACAGTCAGCAGCATTCACAACTGCACAGGGTGACTTCCAGCGGCTCAGGCGCTTAAAAACAACAGCAGGGAGGCCGTGCTGAGAGGCAGAGATAGCCGTTTCAGTTCTGAAGGAATGTGCCCCAACGTCTTCTGGGCTGAGACCAATATCGAGCAGAGCATGTGAGAACACTGCTGCAACTTGAAATCTGGTTAAGGGGCTCAGGTCTAGGTGTCTTAGAAGGATGGAGCCACCCAGTGGGTGCACATCGAGATAGGCCCTAAGATTGGTCACTGGACAAGTAGGCATAGTTGACGCATGATGAAGAGTCCGAAGATGGCCCCTTGCCAACTGATCCATCTTGGACCTGGGAATGTTGATGTGAATGGTATCTCACTCACACCTCCTCTCTTTCCCTCTCCCCCATGTATGCCAAGGAAACCTTTGCTGATGGGGATGCATGAGAAGTTCTGGCGTCGGAGGCTGAAGGCACACACCAACTTCTGTCTTAAGGAAGCATTGAGAGGAGGAGGGGAGCCATGGCACTGTATTTATTTGACTAGCAGGGCTTCAGCATCCTCACTAAGAAAAGCAAAGGGGTGCTGTAGTTGTAGAGGAGGCCGAGTCCAAAGTGGGGGGGGGGGGGGGGGGAGCCCAGGCCCTCAAGGTCCCTCCGTGGTTACGCCACTGGATTAGACAAAGTGCGATGCAACAAAAAAGGCTAAAGTTAAAAGAAAATGCTCAAAACAGACTTATTTCAAATGCAGATGAGCAGACACACATGGACAGGTTGTCGTGGGTCTTAGACCACCTCTTGTCAGATGCTGTCATTTTTTTCTTTGCCCAGCCTTTACGCAAAGTCCAAAAAAGAAAACTTGCCCCAACCGAGGAGCTTGGCAAAGAAGGTAAATCCAATAATTTGAGAACTTATTACTCAAGAAAGTCCTTAGTCATATGCCTCGATGATGAAGCTGGTGAGCTTCATCATCAGGGACGAGTCCATATTACCATCCATTTCTGCAGATGTAGCAGCAAACATCCTTGAATTCCTGTCAGTAAGCCAGCCAAGTTGATGGCACAACGGTTGCGGAAATCAGCATCGCTGAGTGTTCCTCCCAAGTCCCACGGCTCCTTCAGGATCGATGTTGTCAGCACATCCCGTGTGAGGGGGGCACAAGCTATTGAAAGGGGGAAAACTGCAATACTATTTTGTCTGCACCTGGCACGTGCTTAGCATGGCCATCACATTTAGTTGCAGGCAGTGCAGCACAAAGATTCTGATTAGACCCACCACATCCGGGGATCGGGTTGTTTGTTGATCACTTCCACAGCTGCAGCATTATCTGTCCAAAATATGACCCTCTTGTTGCGTAACCTATCTACCCAGAATGTGTAGAGCTACCACAGTGGGGAACAGTTCAAGGAAGGTGATACTCTTGATCAGGACGGATGCTACCCATGATTCAGGCCACTGCAACATGCTCCAAAATCCACAACACTCGCAGCATCTATGAACAGTTCAAGGTCCATGTTGGATATGGGGACAGACTGTATCAGGGCCAGTTCATTGAAATCCTGCAAGAAGCAGAGCCAGGTTCTGAAGTCATCTTTGATAGAGTGAGATATGTAGATATGGTGAAGCTTATGCTGTACACCCATGGTGGCAGCAGCTAACCTGCAGGCAAAGATCTGGCCCATGGGGATGACACAGCAAGAAAAGTTCATGGAGCCTACGGGGTGAGTTTTGATGCTGACAGTGCACCGACTATCTTCCTTCTCAGGCCAACTAATTTCTCCTGTGGCAGACAAGTGGTCATGGTGATGGAGTGGATCTCTATGCCTAGATAAGTGATCACAGAGCAGGGTCCCGTTTGATGTGACCGGAACTCCAAATTCACAGGTGAATGTGTCTAATGTGTTCAAAAGCTTCTGCAAGCATCCGAATCCTTGGGACTGATGAACAGACAACCTCCGAAACTACCCAGCATAGAAATGAGCTGACAGTCCCCAAAATGTGAGGGTCCAAGAAAGCACAAAGGCAGACGGTCTGCAAGCTCCAAGATGGAAAATGCACAAAGCAGATCGTTAAGAACGTAATTTATTAACACAATTCAAATAAAAATATATACACATAAACATATATATAAAAAATAGCCCGACACAGGCCGTGTTTCGCCCAGCAGGGGCTGCTTCAGGGGCTACACAAAATCCTCTATAATTCAAATTGGAAAAATTGTATTGAATAATTCCAGAAATATAATGTGCAAGCGATCTCAGTTTGAAAAAACAGCTCTCCGAGAGGGGCCAAAAGGACATAACATTCCGTCTATCTGGCGTCTCTTGTCTCTGGAAAAAGCTTTTTCAAACTGAGATCGCTTGCACATTATATTTCTGGAATTATTCAATACAATTTTTCCAATTTGAATTATAGAGGATTTTTGTGTAGCCCCTGAAGCAGCCCCTGCTGGGCGAAACACGGCCTGTGTCGGGCTATTTTTTTATATATATGTTTATGTGTATATATTTTTATTTGAATTGTGTTAATAAATTACGTTCTTAACGATCTGCTTTGTGCATTTTCCAGTCCCCAAAATGTTGCAGGATGCAGTGTAGCCCATGGGCATACAGTTGAAGAAATACTATTCCACAAACACAAATCTCAGCAGAGGAAAACATTTTGGAGGCATTGGTAGGAATCAAAAGGCAGAATCTACGTAGGCTTCTGCCATCAATGCAGCCCTCCCAGTGGATCTGGTTGTCAAGTTCCATGCACTGAGGAGGCGGTATTGGGGATGAAATTGTTGATGGAATACCCCTTGGGAAATGGCAAGTTGTGAAATAGATGAAATTTTCCAGGTTCCTTCTTAAGCATACCAGAGAAGGGGGACAGATACATTATTGAAAAGGGAGGAGAATCCAAAGGTCTGGTGATGTGTCTTAGGACAATTTCCTCTGCAAGTTTGTGGGCAATGACTTGATATAGGTGAGGGAGGTGCTGCAGAAGGCAAATGTCCATGGAAAGAGATGACAAATCCTGATGAGAATCCATCTATAATCAATTGAGCATCATGCCTTCTGGGGTATAGAGACAACCAAGGGTGCATCGCTTACACTACGGGTGTCAGCTAAACGCACTGTGATTGGCCGAGAGAGACCTGGAGGGGCATAATCGAAAGGGACGTCCAAATAGTTTTGATTTGGGCATCTCGCACGTCCCGATCCCCGATTCTCTCCGGCGGTTTTCGGGCACGTAAGAAAAACACGTCCAAGAGAAGGACGCCCATCACAAAATCTGAAGAAAAAAAAAGTCCAAGTGTTCGTCAAGGACGTCCTTTTTTTTTTTTGAGTGAAGGACATCCAAGTGTTAGGCAATTGAAAGGACGTCCCTGATGAGCACTTGGACGTTTTTTTCTTCTGAGTTTTGCGATGGGCATCCTCCTCTGCATGGGTCCCGCACATAGCAGCCCCAACCGGAGGTGCAGACCTCCCGTTAGGTATTCCACGGTGCATGGGGTCGGAAACGGTAGTGCATCGCATCGCATTCACATTATAATAGTAATTAGCTCATTTGCATTCTGTTTTCGTTAGCTGCTACCGTGACAGGAAAATGGCTCGAAGAACCCTTTTGTGCATGTCCAGGTTTACTACTTGCGCGCTAAACTGGCTAGAACCAGTTTAAAAACCATGTTGCTGGCTCGTTAAGTTTAGTGCATCTGGCCCCTAGTTTTAACAAGAAAATATGCCCCACAATGGAAGGTGCATGGGCGGGTCAGGAGCATTCCTAAAATTTGTGCAGTGTTATAGAATACCAGGGATGTGCGCCCAAACTGGGTGCTGGAATTACACCTGGTTTCGGGCGTAATTCCGGGTAGATGTGAATCGCTTGTTTACTCGTTCCAAAAATACTAGGACTAGGGGGCACACAATGAAGCTACAAAGTAGTAAATTTAAAATGAATCAGAGAAAATATTTCTTCACTCAACGTGTAATTAAAATCTGCAATTCATTGCCAGAGAATGTGATAAAAGCAGTTAGCAGTAAGCAGGTTCCCGAGACTAAGTACTAGGGAGGAAGAGGGGTTGGAGGGGGTGTGGGGGGGGGGGGGGGGGGGGGGAGGGAACTTTACACGTTGTATGGTTCAACCGAGATATTCTATTGACTGTATGTAGGATGTTATGAGTATGTTGAGTTGTTTACCTTTGTTATAACAATAAATAAAACTTAAGGTAAAAAAAAAAAGCAGTTAGCTTAGCAGGGTTTAAAAAAAAGGTTTGGCTGGCTTCCTAAAAGAAAAGTCCATAAGCCATTATTACTGTTTTGGGATCTTGCTAGGTACTTGTGACCTGGATTGACCACTTTGGAAACAGGATATTGGGCTTGATGGACCTTCGGTCTATCCCAGTATGGCAATGCTTATGTTCTTATGTAAGTCCTGGGATGCAGAAATCGGCATTTAATGCTAATTCTATAATGAGTTTGCATCTTTGAGTGTCCACTATAGACTAGCATTGAGTGCCAATTTTTTTCGATACCGATTTTTGAGTGCCATATATATATGTATATATATATATTTTTTTTCTAAATTACATTTGTACCCCACGCTTTCCCACTCATGGCAGGCTCAATGCGGCTTACATGGGGCAATGGAGGGTTAAGTGACTTGCCCAGAGTCACAAGGAGCTGCCTGTGCCTGAAGTGGGAATCAAACTCAGTTCCTCAGGACCAAAGTCCACCACCCTAACCACTAGGCCACTCCTCCACTGTTGCTACTATTTGAGATTCTACATGGAATGTTGCTATTCCACTAGAAGTCGGCCCTTGCAGATCACCAATGTGGCCGCGCAGGCTTCTGCTTCTGTGAGTCTGACATCCTGCATGTACGTGCAGGACGTCAGATTCACAGAAACAGAAGCCTGCGCAGCCTTCTACATGGAATGTTGCTAGTGGAATAGCAACATTCCATGTAGAATCTCCAATAGTAGCAACATTCCATGTAGAATCTCCAATAGTATCTATTTTATTTTTGTTACATTTGTACCCCGCGCTTTCCCACTCATGGCAGGCTCAATGCGGCTTACATGGGGCAATGGAGGGTTAAGTGACTTGCCCAGAGTCACAAGGAGCTGCCTGTGCCTGAAGTGGAAATCGAACTCAGTTCCTCAGTTCCCCAGGACCAAAGTCCACCACCCTAACCACTAGGCCACTCCTCCACTGTTGCTACTATTTGAGATTCTACATGGAATGTTGCTATTCCACTAGCAACATTCCATGTAGAAGTCGGCCCTTGCAGATCACCAATGTGGCCGCGCAGGCTTCTGCTTCTGTGAGTCTGACGTCCTGCACATACGTGCAGGACGTCAGACTCACAGAAACAGAAGCCTGCGCAGCCTTCTACATGGAATGTTGCTAGTGGAATAGCAACATTCCATGTAGAATCTCCAGTAGTAGCAACATTCCATGTAGAATCTCCAATAGTATCTATTTTATTTTTGTTACATTTGTACCCCGCGCTTTCCCACTCATGGCAGGCTCAATGTGGCTTACATATTATATACAGGTACTTATTTGTACCTGGGGCAACTGAATCTGGCCCTGTATGTCCAAAGACCAAACGAGCTAGTTGTAGGTAAAGTTGCCTTATCACATTCTTATTAGATATCTTGTCCCTACTTGTACCAGAGCTGTGCATTTTAGCCCTCATTGAAAACATACCGCCAGTCCTGATCATTCTACATATGAAAAATAAACAGGTATGACTGTTTATTCTTGTATAATCCCCTGTTAGTTTAGGGATTACTAAGAGAGTAAGTTCCCTGTTGAGAGTTGTTTAGAAGGATAGAGTTCCCTGAGTGAGACTACTGCAGTGTTGCCAGATGGCGAAAATGTTTCCAGCCCAAAAGTAGCCCCCAAATAGTACAATATTAATATGAATATTAATAAGGCCGATATGAATATTAATAAGGTGAATATGAATATCAATAAGGTCCATATAAATATTAATAAGGTAATCATAATCATTAGCAGCATAATCAAAATTAGTACAAATTCATAATTCATCCGTCCACCCACCCACCCACAAAACAAAAGGAGCAAGTTCCCACCACAAAGCATCTCTCGTTTTTCATCTAGGCACAGGAAAAAAAAAAAAAAGATTTTACATGATCCCAGGTTTCAACCTAAATCATGTATAATGTGGGATATAAATGTTGTAAATAAGTAAATCCTATATAATAAAACTCACCCTCAACGTTCTGAGGACACTGACGTCACTGTCAGGTCCTCCGGGCACTTCCTTCCGGTTCGAAGCCTTCGTGGTGGTGAAGCCACCGAAAACACTGTGTTGGGGCCCCGCCCTCGCGTCAAACGTGATGACGTCGAGGGCGGAGCAATGTCAGCAGATTGAAGGTGGCGTGCCGAGGTCTGCAACAATGGCGGACGAACGCCGACGGGGTGAGTAGGGAGGGGGGGAGGTCCGGAAGGAAACCATTCTAGCACCCGTTTCATTGCCGCAAGAAACGGGCGTGTTTTACTAGTAAATTAATAAATAGATAGAAACTCTGAATGTTGAGCACTTGATTCTCATAAAATCTCTGCACGAATATAACACATGCTAGGATGTCCCTATAACCAGCCCCTCCAAATGACACATGCGATTTATAACAAATTACTACTCTACCTGTGAAAAGTTATTCCATTCTTATGCTTCCTCTGTGTACATCCGTATGCTGCACAAGCTGGCAAGTTTGAAAATATAAGCGAGATTAAATAAAAATGTTACCATTACAAGAATAAAGCACGACAACGTGGATGCAGCAGCTCATAGCTCCGCTCCCTCCCTTTCCCCTCCCCCTCCTCCCGGACTCACTTATTGCGCTTTCTGACTCTGTCCTCCTCTCTGGTGGCGGCCGCGAGTTCCCCCCGCAGATCAGGAGGGGACCCACCACCAGATCCAACACCGATGTGTCTCCTGTGGCCAAAAATAGCACAAAAAGCCACGACCCGCAGGCATTAAAAAAAAAAAGCCACGGGGAGGAGTGGGAAACAGCCCAATACCACAGAATACCCAATACCGCCTCACCCTATGCCTGGAACAACCTTCCTGAGTCCTTACGCCAAGCCCCCTCCCTGCCCATCTTCAAGTCTTTGCTTAAAGCCCACCTCTTCAATGCTGCATTCGGCACCTAACTCTTACCTTTCAGGAAATCCAGACTGCCCCAATTTGACTGCCCCTATCGGACTGACTGTTCACTTGTCCTTTAAATTGTAAGCTCTTTGAGCAGGGACTGTCCTTTTATGTTAAATTGTACAGTGCTGCGTAACCCTAGTAGCGCTTTAGAAATGTTAAGTAGTAGTAATTGGCAACTTTAGTTGAGAGTCACTGGAGGGAGTGACTGGGAGGTCCCTGGGTGGGAGGAAGCCCAGCCCAAGGGGAGTAACTTTGAAACAAAATCCAGAAAGATAGTGTCCTTCTGGACATGAAAGACAGGGGAGGTGGAGTTGGTTGTTAATAAAAGAATTAGTTTACCCTTTGGGGGGGGGGGTCCTTTGGTTGCCTGATGGTCTGCTGCCATTGACCTGGAGGGTAAAGTGGAGTCCCAGAATTAAAGGAAGTGAAACCACTGGCTGTAAAGAGGAGATCTGGGTCAGAGGAGAGTTACGGTGGGCAAAGGAGAGACCCCAGGAGCGTGGGATAGAAGCCAGGGAGTGCCCTTACCAGGACTAAGGTGAGCCATTGCAAAGGCCATCTGGACCTGGGAAAAATGAGAGGAACACAGCCTTTGGAATTATTCTCTGGGATAGGCAAGGACAGGAGCCTTGTGAGTATGTAATATAGCCCCTGAAAGTGCCCCTGTAAATACACCTGAGGAGAATAGTGGAAATGGTGTTCCCTCTGGGAAAACAGAAGTCTGGGACTGAGTTGTGCTGGAGTTTATGAAGTGAGTTAAAGTCTGCCTGTTGCAGAGAATGCAGTAAAAGTTAACTTGGTTATTAAACCCTTCGGAGTGCCATGCGGTTCCTGGACTGAAGAGTTGAGTGGAACCTGGAGTTGGAAAATGTCTCCCAAACCCCCAGATCGTCATTCCAGACCATTGACCCACTCCCACTGGACATGAAGTGTGTGTGGTAAGAGTGGCCTGAGAGTGAGCGACGACTGTGAAGTTTGCGTACGGATTTTTTCTTTTGTGGCCTGGGGCCAAAGCTAGCGCACGGGTGAGACCCGGGTTACTCTGGCACGTTAGCCTGTCTTTCCAAATGATGCTGAAAATGGTCTGCAGCATTATTACAATTCGGCTGCATGTTTTCCCCATTTCTACTGCCTGTCACTGACATGCTGCTGGGGTGTTGCCAGACCCTGCAATGTTGGCACTTTCAGGAAAAGGGAGGGAGGGGGGAAGTGAGGTGTTCTCTTAAACGTGAGAGCCTGTGAGCCAGGGAGAGGGTTGGGCGCTTCATTCGGATGTCATCAGAACTTGCAGAGCAGCTACTTCTGCCCAAGATGGGTTATTTCTGACCTCTACCTAGGAATGCCAACTGAATCTAGAGTTGCCCTCAGTGGCGTAGTTAGGACTGAATGGGCCCCGGGCAGAAAACTTGAGGTGGGCCTCCTGTAACACCATTGCTCCCTAAGTGGTGAGGATGTGGGGAGGGAGGATGCACATTTCCCAAATCTGGCATATTACAGTTAATACATTAAAAAGAAATACTTTTTTCTACCTTTGATCCTAGTGTCTCTCTTCTGCTTTTTTTTTTCTCTCCAGGGTCTCTCTCTATGCCCACCGTCCATCTTTCCTGTGTCCCTATCCATCTTGTCCAGCATCTCCCCTATGTGACCCTGTCTCTATCCTTCCCCCATGTTCAACGTCTCTTCTCTGTGTCCCTATCCCTCCCCTTGTGTCTAACATTGTCCTTCTGTGTCCTTGTCCCTATGCTTCCTCTATGGACAGTATCTCTTCTGTGTCTTCTCTTCTTTCTCTTCCCTTCCTCTTCCACCCCCCACCCTCCATGGTGTGGCATCTCTCTCTACCTCCCTCTGTTGGTCCAGCCAGTCTCTCTCTCTCTCTCTCTCTCTCTCTCTTCTCTCCCTCCCCCCCCCCCCCCCAGTCCAGCATCTGCCTCCTCTCTTCTCAGTCCCCTTTGGCCTTTGGTCTAAGTCTTATTCTGTCTTTCCTAGTCTGTCTTTCTTCCTCTCTCTCTCTCTCTCTCTTTCTCTCTCTCTTCTCTCCCCCCCAGTCCATCATCTGCCTCCTCTCTTCTCAGTCCCCTTTGGCCTTTGGTCTAAGTCTTAGTCTGTCTTTCTTCCTCTCTCTCTCTCTCTCTTCCATCTGTTCTCCATCCCTCCAGCATCTGCCCCCTCTCTCTTCTGTTCCCTTTGGTCCAGGTCTCTCGCTTACTCTTCCATCTCTCCCCCTCCAAGGTCCAGCATTACATAAGTACATAAGTCTTGCCATACTGGGACAGACCAAAGGTCCATCAAGCCCAGCATCTTGTTTCCAATAGTGGTCAATCCAGGTCACAAGTACCTGGCAACATCCCAAAAAAGTGCAATACATTTTATGCTGTTTATCCTAGAAATAAACAGTGTATTTTCCCAAAGTCCATTTTAATAATGGTCTATGGACTTTTCCTTTAGGAAGCCAGCCAAACCTTTTTAAACCCCGCTAAGCTAACTGCTTTTACTACATTCTCTGGCAATGAATTCCAGAGTTTAATTACACATTGAATGAAGAAAACGTTTCTCCGATTCGTTTTAAATTTAGTACTTTGTAGCTTCATCTCGTGCCCCCTAGTCCTAGTATTTTTGGAAAGAGTAAACAACTGATTCACATCTACCTGTTCCACTCCACTCATTATTTTATAGACCTCTATCATATATCCCATCAGCTGTCTTTTCTCCAAACTGAAGAGCCCTAGCCGCTTAGCCTTTCCTCATAGGGAAGTTGTCCCATCCCCTTTATCATTACTCCCTCTTGCTTCCCATTCCCCTATGCTCTCTCTCTCTCTCTCTTTTTTCTCTAAATCTCTCTGCTCCCCCAGCATCTCTCCTGCCCTCCATTCCACCCCTTCCATCTCTCTGGCTTCTCCCTGCTACAGCAGGTGGCTGGCAGCGGTAGTGGCAGCCATGAAAACTGGTTGTCTCTGGTCAGCAGGGCCTTTCCTCTGCTGTGTCCCACCTCTCTGATGCAACTTCCTGTGGGTGGGATGTGGCAGGGCAAGGAGGTTTGATAGGAGACAGTAGTCTATCTGGCCCATTATGTGGGTGGGTCAGTAGGCGGAGCTTGTCACCCTATCAATTACATTGTTTTAGGTGTACCAAGATGGCAGCAGCTAGGTAATTCATTGTTCTTTATACATTTTGACACCAATGTATCTCTTTGAAATTACTCAATAAACATATAGATACAACCTCCCCCTTCCCCCCCCCCCCAAAAAAAACCCTCCTTGGGTGGAATGGGTGGAGACCGGCTTCATCCTTGTGCCATCATGCCATCTCCTGTTATTAGCCCTCCCTGTGGCAGAGGAAAGGCCCCACCGGCTGGAGACATCCAGCCTTGAGTCCTGTTCCTTCTTTATAGAAAGGGAAATTCAGTACATTGCACAAAATCAATTACAAAGAGAAAATCACTCTAAGAAACTCTGTAGAGCTGTCATCTGCTGATCACGAAAGCTTACTAACATAGTAACATAGTAGATGACGGCAGAAAAAGACCTGCACGGTCCATCCAGTCTGCCCAACAAGATAAACTCACATGTGCTACTTCTTGTGTATACCTTACCTTGACTTGTATCTGCCATTTTCATATAAGTCTGCCCAGCACTATCCCCGCCTCCCAACCAGCCCCGCCTTCCACCACCGGCTCTGCCACCCAATCTCGATTAAGCTTCTGAGGATCCATTCCTTCTAATGTGGGGCACACGCAGAAAAAAAGAAAATAAGGTGACACATTTTTATTGGAATAATGTAATACAGCTTTTGAAGGCCAGAACCTTCTTCCTCGGGTCAGGAATGAGCAAAAAGATGACTATTAGATTATGTAAGTGGAAAATGAAAAGGATTCCAATGACAATCTCAAGGGGAAAGTGGGGGTGAGGAGGGGGGAACAGGGAAAGATGAATGGTGATCAGAAGGTGACAAAGCAATATCATTTTATGCTGTCCTTTCTCGTTCGTTGCAAAGTCTCTCATCATGTTAACTTCACGTGTCTTATGTTCCTGCTTGATTTCAGATTTCCCCTTTAGAATTCTGACCATCACATTTACACTGAACCTTGTTTGAATCAAGCCTGTCCTATCCTGCGATTTGTAAATGTTTATATCCACACATAATTAAATATGTTTAGTCTCTGGCACCACCCTTAACATCGCAAGGGAAAGAGTGAACTAGTTGTTAGACCAGGAGCGAGAGCAACAACCCAGTCGTTTTCAAAACTTCCACAATGAATATACATGAGGTTGATTTGCATGTACCTGCTGCCATTGTATGCAGATCAATCTCATGCATATTCATTGTGGAAAACCTGAAAACCTGACTGGGTTATGGCCCTTAAGGACCATGGCTGCCCATCCCTGGGTCAGAATACTGGGTTGAGATTTCGCTTCTCCCTTGGATGCAAAGTAGTCAAGTCTGCCACATTTCCAAGTTTATTACTTATTTAATGTACTGCCCATTGGGAACCTTCTGAGCGGTTTACAATCAGTACATGTACTATTAAAAATGTAAAGCATAAGAACATAAGAGTAGCCATACTGGGTCAGACCAATGGTCCATCTAGCCCAGTATCCTGTTTTCCAAACAGTGACCAAGCCAGGTCACAAGTACCTGGCAGAATCCCAATTAGTAGCAGGATTCCATGTAGAACCCCAAGGAGTAGCAACATTCCATTAGGAATCTCCAAGAGTAGAACGATTCCATTCAGAATCTCAAATAGTAGCAACATTCCATGTAGAACCTCAAAGAGTAGAAAGATTCCATACTACAAATCACAGGGCAAGCAGTGGCTTCCCATGTCTGTCTCAATAGCAGACTATGGACTTTTCCTCCAGGAACTTTTCCAAACCTTTTTTAAACCCAGATACGCTAATCGCTGTTACCACATCCTCCAGCAAAGAGTTCCAGAGCTTAACTATTCACTGAGTGAAACAAATATTTCCTCCTATTTGTTTTGAAAGTATTGCCATGTAACTTCCTCGACTGTCTCCTAGTCTTTGTACTTTTGGAACGAGTAAAAAAATTGATTTACTTCTACTCGTTCTACACCACTCAGGATTTTGTAGATCTCAATCCATCTCTTTTCCAAGCTGAAGAGAAAGAACTAGAGAAACTCCATCAGTGATAGGAAAGAATTAGAGAAGGGACTAGAGAAAACTCCATATGTGATAGGGGAAGATTAAAAAAGAGGAGAAGCTGAATGCTGAGAGTCTGACTCCCCCACTGCTGATTTGCAATTCCTCTCAGTGCAGAGAAAAAGGAGTGTATGTGTTAATAATGGTATTACATAGGGAAGAGATCTTGGAAAAGATTTCATTAGACAGGGTGCCTGCCTTCCCTATTTCTGATGTACATAAGAACATAAGAGTAGCCATGTAGTCATACTTAATTGGCCTGAAATTAGGGACTACAAGCATGTTCTGTTGACTCGATCTTAGTGTCCTGTTGGGGATGTACGGGATCAAATGACATAATTAAAAGAGAAGATATCCTGACTGGTGTGTCTTATGGACCAGCATGAGAATTTTATACCTAATGCGATGGGATACTGGCAGCCAGTGTGCCTTCTTAAGAAGAAGCATGACATGATCAAACTTTTTGTGTCCTGTAATAAGTTTAATTGCTGAAAAACAATCCTTCAGAAAGTGGAGAAGAGAACCAACTGAAAGTAACAGGATAGATCATAAGGAATGCCAAGCCAAATGCAAAGCGGAGATAAGGAGGGCAAAAAAGGACTTTGAGAAGAAATTAGCGTTGGAAGCAAAAATACATAGTAAAAATTTTTTTAGATACATTAAAAGCAGGAAACCGGCCAAAGAGTCGGTTGGGCCACTGGACGAAAATGGTGTTAAAGGGGCGATCAGGGAGGACAAAGCCGTAGCGGAGAAATTAAATGAATTCTTTGCTTCGGTCTTCACCGAGGAGGATTTGGGGGGGACACCGGTGCCGGAAAGAATATTTGAAGCGGGGGAGTCGGAGAAACTAAACGAATTCTCTGTAACCTTGGAGGATGTAATGGGTCAGTTCAGCAAGCTGAAGAGTAGTAAATCACCGGGACCTGATGGTATTCATCCCAGAGTATTAATAGAACTAAAAAATGAACTTGCGGAGCTACTGTTAGAAATATGCAATCTGTCCCTAAAATCGAGTGTAGTACCGGAAGACTGGAGGGTAGCCAATGTTACTCCGATTTTTAAGAAGGGTTCCAGAGGAGATCCGGGAAATTATAGACCGGTGAGTCTGACGTCGGTGCCGGGCAAGATGGTGGAGGCTATTATTAAGAATAAAATTGCAGAGCATATACAAAAACATGGACTGATGAGACAAAGTCAGCACGGATTTAGTGAAGGGAAGTCTTGCCTCACCAATCTAATGCATTTTTTGAGGGGGTAAGCAAACATGTGGACAATGGGGAGCCGGTTGATATTGTATATCTGGATTTTCAGAAGGCGTTTGACAAAGTGCCGCACGAAAGACTCCTGAAGAAATTGCAGAGTCATGGAATCGGAGGTAGGGTATTATTATGGATTAAGAACTGGTTGAAAGATAGGAAGCAGAGAGTAGGATTGCGTGGACAGTATTCTCAGTGGAGGAGGGTAGTTAGTGGGGTCCCGCAGGGGTCTGTGCTGGGTCCGTTGCTTTTTAATGTATTTATAAATGACCTAGAGATGGGAATAACTAGTGAGGTAATTAAATTCGCCGATGACACAAAATTATTCAGGGTCGTCAAGTCGCAGGAGGAATGTGAACGATTACAGGAGGACCTTGCGAGACTGGGAGATTGGGCGTGCAAGTGGCAGATGAAGTTCAATGTTGACAAGTGCAAAGTGATGCATGTGGGTAAGAGGAACCCGAATTATAGCTACGTCTTGCAAGGTTCCGCGTTAGGAGTTACGGATCAAGAAAGGGATCTGGGTGTCGTCGTCGATGATACGCTGAAACCTTCTGCTCAGTGTGCTGCTGCGGCTAGGAAAGCGAATAGAATGTTGGGTGTTATTAGGAAGGGTATGGAGTCCAGGTGTGCGGATGTTATAATGCCGTTGTATCGCTCCATGGTGCGACCGCACCTGGAGTATTGTGTTCAGTACTGGCCTCCGTATCTCAAAAAAGATATAGTAGAATTGGAAAAGGTACAGCGAAAGGCGACGAAAATGATAGTGGGTATGGGACGACTTTCCTATGAAGAGAGGCTGAGAAGGCTAGGGCTTTTTAGCTTGGAGAAGAGACGGCTGAGGGGAGATATGATAGAAGTGTATAAAATAATGAGTGGAATGGATCGGGTGGATGTGAAGCGACTGTTCACGCTATCCAAAAATACTAGGACTAGAGGGCATGAGTTGAAGCTACAGTGTGGTAAATTTAAAACGAATCGGAGAAAATTTTTCTTCACCCAACGTGTAATTAGACTCTGGAATTCGTTGCCGGAGAACGTGGTACGGGCGGTTAGCTTGACGGAGTTTAAAAAGGGGTTAGATAGATTCCTAAAGGACAAGTCCATAGACCGCTATTAAATGGACTTGGAAAAATTCCGCATTTTTAGGTATAACTTGTCTGGAATGTTTTTACGTTTGGGGAGCGTGCCAGGTGCCCTTGACCTGGATTGGCCACTGTCGGTGACAGGATGCTGGGCTAGATGGACCTTTGGTCTTTCCCAGTATGGCACTACTTATGTACTTATGTACTTATGAATTTTGGTTGAGTTGCAGTCGGCGTAATTCAGAGAGTTTGAGACCTTGATATAGTACATTGCAGTAGTCCAGGTTGCTAATAATCAAAGCATGAGTTTATATGAAGCAACAGTAAGCTCAATGCAGGCTTACCACTTGGTCATCCGGAATTACCGCTGGGCTACCGCAGCAGCCTGGTGATAGTTCCCAACCCCAGCGCGTACCACGTCCGGCGCTACAAAAATATTTCTATTTTTGTAGCGCCAGTGTGTGCCATGTGCTGCCTGGTTACTGCCAGGTTAGCACAGGAGCCCTTACCGCCACCTCAATGGGTGACGGTAAGTGCTCCCCACGAAATGGACGCACGGCAAGCGGTTCATGGGCCACACGTCCATTTCTTTAAAAATTAAAGACATCCTTTCACCTGCTGCGCATCAAAAAACCACACGCTGACGCCAGCGCAGGCCCCCATTTACCACAGCTTGGTAAAAATATCCCTGAGGATTTGGGCGAGTTTGAACGAGGTTAGTGATTTGTGTGGAAAACTATTTCCGTTTGAACTGTTGTATCACAGTTTTATAGGTACGGGCATTTCCTTTATGGTCAGCTCAAGGTACGTTTTCCTGATCTGTTGATAAAGACGGAAAAACTCTCGAGAAACTCACTTGGACCAAAAGCAAAGGACAAAAAGGAAGGAGGCAGGGGCGTAGCCAGACACCCAATTTTGGGTGGGCCTGGGCCCAAGATGGGTGGGCAGTAGAACTCCGCCTTGTCCCACAAGTGATTTGGTCTCTCCCTCTCTCAACTGCATGCCATATGGTCTCTCAAACATCCCTCCTCCCCCGCATACCTTTTAAATAGCAGATTTTCACTGACAGCGAGCAGGAACTAATACACACTGCTCATGTTGGCCCCACAGCCTTCCCTCTAGTGCAACTTCCTGTTTCCATGTAGGTGGGAATACATCAGAGGGAAGGCTGTGTGGCCGGTGCAAGCAGTATGTATCAGTCACTTTTTGCTGCAGGAGAAGATCTGCTATTTACAAGGTATGCAGGAGGAACAGTTGTCGGGAGTTTTCTGCTGGTGGAGCTTGGGGATCCCTGCCAGCCACATCATAAGTGTGCTGCTACCGGGTAGGCCTGAGCCCAAAGTGGGAGGGGGGGGGGGCCTGGGCCCTCCCGAGCCCACCCTTGTCTCCGCCACTGGAAGGAGGTGAGGCACTGAGGTTTGAGACCCCAAACTAGTGAGGCCTAGCAAGAAATAAGGGTATTTTCCTGTTTCCAGAGGCCTTACAATCTAACAGGCGCTAAAAAATGGGCCTAGCACGCCCTTACGTGGAATTTTCCCACTCACTAGGCCCATTTTTAGCCTGACTGTTGTAAAGGCCTTTTTTTTCTATTTGTTGCATTTCTGGCATGTGCTGATGTTAGCATTGGTGAGCGGCCATTGAAAAAATTCACATGGGAGCAGTTACCCACTCCGGAGGCGATAAGGATTCCCACATCATGGACACACTGACCAGTTAGCATGGCGGTGATGTCAGCATGCTAACTGAATAGGCATCTATAGTCATTCTTAGCCCTGACACACTCCTTCCCATAAAAATACCCAAAAATAAATACAGCACAATTTGTGTGCGCAGACGGCAAATCTAACACACAACGCCTTAGTGCGTCCTGGTTTGTGCGTTTTTGCTGCATTAGGCACATTTTAACACCTAACACAGCCAAGGCTGGTGTTAGGGGTAAGAACATAACGTAAGCATAAGAACATAAGCACTGCCATACTGGGAAAAGACCAAGGGCCCATCAAGCCCAGCATCCTGTCTCCGACAGCGCCCAAGCCAGGCTTCAAGAACCTGGCAACCCCCCCCCCCCCCCCCGAAAAAAATGTAATAATGTTCAATGGACTTTTCCCTCAGGAATCTGTTCAAACCCCCTTTAAACTCCATGGAGTGGAGGAGTGGCCTAGTGGCTAGAGTGGTGGTCCTGGGGAACTGGGTTCGATTCCCACTGCAGGCACAGGCAGCTCCTTGTGACTCTGGGCAAGTCACTTAACCCTCCATTGCCCCATGTAAGCTGCATTGAGCCTACCATGAGTGGGAAAGCGCAGGGTACAAATGTAACAAAAATAAAATAGATACTATTGGAGATTCTACATGGAATGTTGCTATTCCACTAGCAACATTCCATGTAGAAGGCTGCGCAGGCTTCTGTTTCTGTGAGTCTGACGTCCTGCACGTACGTGCAGGACGTCAGACTCACAGAAGCAGAAGCCTGCGCGGCCACATTGGTGATTTGCAAGGGCCGACTTCTACATGGAATGTTGCTAGTGGAATAGCCACATTCCACGTATAGTAGCAACAGTGGAGGAGTGGCATAGTGGTGGACTTTGGTCCTGGGGAACTGAGTTCGATTCCCACTTCAGGCACAGGCAGCTCCTTGTGACTCTGGGTAAGTCACTTAACCCTCCATTGCCCCATGTAAGCCGCATTGAGCCTGCCATGAGTAGGAAAGCGCAGGGTACAAATGTAATAAAAAGTAAGGCCAGCTGCTGTCACTATATTCTCCGGCAAACAGGACAATTGCCCTGGGCCCCCCGGGGGTCAACAGGGGCCCCAAACCTGCCTGAAGTTGCAAGAGGGATAACCTGCAAGCAAGCTTTAGGGCCGCCTCTGTAACATCTGCCCTGGGCCCCATCATGTCTAGCACTGGCCCTGAAGACAGCTTAGAAAAGGGCCCTTCAGTTTTCCCTTGAGGCAGCGGAGAGTTAAGTGAGGGATTTGAACCCTGCCTTCCCTGGTTCTCAGTTCACTGCTCTAACCATTAAGCTACGCCTAAGCAAGTTCCAGGCTCTTCTCCTGCTTGTCTTTATTCAGTACTTTCATAGCGTTTAAATAAAAAAAACGCATCAAAAAGACCTACGAAAAAGAATACATTTTCTTCACTGTGGGAATTCATCAGATTAATTGTTTTTCTCCTCATTCTTTCTTTAACATAAATTTTAAAAATACCCCTATTCTCAGATTTCACATAATTCCTGAGGTAAGTGTGGACCTGACTTACCAAGACATGCATGTATTGATCAATCAATAGATATAGATATATAGAGATATGTATATATTCATGTATTAATTGGCCTTTATTCACTGCCTTTATGAACAGATGGTGATGTACAGCCATGCCCCCCTCCCCTGCAGAGACCACCAGGCCATCAGGACCCCTGAGGTAGGAATGGGGCAGCAGGGGCATCTGTGGCGGTGGGGGCGGCAGGGGGGGTGTTGGGCAGCGGCTGAGCAGGGGGCCCAGGCCATCCTCAGTCTGTCCCTGCTGAATAACAATGATCAAATGATCAAATGATCAAATGATCAAAATGATCAAATATAAGCATAAATACAGTCAATGAGGTAAACCTGGACATGGCAGATTGAATCCTAGAAATAGGACTAACATGGAACAATATCAGAAATATAAACATTTAACAGCAATGCACAACAAACATCTAACGGAAATATGATAAATGTCATCAGAATATGAATGATATCACAGGCAGCTTGGAAGCAGGGGCATAGCTACGTGGGGCCACGGGGGCCTGGGCCCCCGTAGATTTAGCCCTGGACCCCCCTGCCGATGGCCCTCTCGACCCCCCCCCCTCCCGCCACCAACCTGCCGTCGCCTACCTTTGCTGGCGGGGGACCCCAACCCCCGCCAGCCGAGGTCCTCTTCGTCCTGTTTCTGTGAGTCTGACATCCAGACTCAGAAACAGAACGAAGGAAGAAGAGGACCTCAGCTGGCGGGGGTTGGGGTCCCCCACCAGCAAAGGTAGGCGGCAGCGGGGGAGGGTTGGCGGCGGGAGGGGGTCGAGAGGGTCGTCAGCAGGGAGAGGGTTAATCTTGGTGGTGGTGGTGGCAGCGGGGTGTGTGTGTGTGTTGGCAATGGCAGGGGGGGTGTCGGCGGCGCCAGTGGGGGGGCTAAAACGTGCCCCCTCACCTCGGGCTCTGGACCCCCTCCCGCCGAAGTCTGGCTAAGCCCCTGATTGGAAGAACATTCAAATAACACAGATACGATACTCGTGATGTCAGCACTATACAAATAAATGAAATATCTTAAAAGACAAACATTAGAGGAGACATTCCTATAACTCAGATATGATGCCAACTCTATTTAGACAATACAAGGAAGGATCTTAACAGGTAGCCGAAGAAACAGTTGCAGTCAAGATATACAGAGGGGACAAGATGAGTAGTACAAAGTCAACTGGGCTGCATAGATGGTTGGTTAAACTCAAGGTAAATTATATGTACAGTTGAATAAGATATGAGGAACTGCTCTAAGTTACAGGATGTGCAGCAAACGAGTCCAGGTGTAGAGTGAGTGGATAGCCAGTCAGTCACCTCATGTATTAAAGGTTTGGGAGAAGAGCCAGGCTTGTCTCTGGAAAAACACTTTGTAAAGGGAAAGGGAAATGGGACTTGATATACGGCCTTTCTGTGGTATTTTGCAACTACATTCAAAGCGGTTTACATAATACCGGATGAAACTGAAAGAAGCCAAGAGAGAGGTACGTCTGGCGAAGGCGCAAGCGGAAGAACAAATGGCTAGAAATGTAAGGAGGGGCGACAAAAATTTCTTCAGGTATATTAGTGAAAGAAGAAGGACTAAAAAGGGAATTGTGAGACTAAAAGATACAGCGAACCGCTATGTAGATAATGATGAAGAAAAAGCCAATTTACTAAATAGATACTTTTGTTCGGTTTTCACTGAAGAAAATCCTGGAGAAGGACCGCGAGGGACTGGCAAAAGTACACCTGAGAATGGAATGGATATAACACTGTTCACGGAAGAGAGTGTGTATCAACAACTTGGAAAGCTAAAGGTGGACAAAGCCATGGGACCGGACGGGATCCACCCCAGAATATTGAGGGAGCTCAGAGAGGTCCTGGCGGGTCCTCTGCCTCAGGGATCGGTGCTGGGGCCGATTCTGTTCAATATATTTGTGAGTGACATTGCCGAAAGGTTAGAAGGTAAAGTTTGCCTATTTGCGGATGATACTAAGATCTGTAACAGAGTGGACACCCGGGAGGGAGTGGAAAGCATGAAAAGGGATCTGAGGAAGCTAGAAGAATGGTCTAAGGTTTGGCAATTAAAGTTCAATGCGAAGAAATGCAAAGTGATTAGGGAGTAGAAACCCACGAGAGACGTATGTGTTAGGCGGTACTGAGGGGGAGAGGGATCTTGGGGTGATAGTATCCGAGGATCTGAAGGCGACGAAACAGTGTGACAGGGCGGTGGCCGTAGCGAGAAGGTTGCTAGGCTGTATAGAGAGAGGTGTGATCAGCAGAAGAAAGGAAGTGTTGATGCCCCTGTACAAGTCATTGGTGAGGCCCCACCTGGAGTATTGTGTTCAGTTTTGGAGGCCGTACCTTGCGAAGGATGTTAAAAAAATGGAAGCGGTGCAAAAAAAGTTATGAGAATGGTATGGGATTTGCGTTCCAAGACGTATGACCAAAGACTTGCTGACCTGAACATGTATACCCTGGAGGAAAGGAGGAACAGGGGTGATATGATACAGATGTTCAAATACTTGAAAGGTATTAATCCGCAAAACAATCTTTTCCGGAGATGGGAAGGCGGTAGAACGAGAGGACATGAAATGAGATTGAAGGGGGGCAGACTCAAAAAAGATGTCAGGAAGTATTTTTTCACGGAGAGGGTGGTGGATGCTTGGAATGCCCTCCCGCGGGAGGTGGTGGAGATGAAAACGGTAACAGAATTCAAACATGCGTGGGATATGCATAAAGGAATCCTGTGCAGCAGGAATGGATCCTCAGAAGCTTAGCTGAAATTGGGTGGCGGAGCAGGTGGGGGGAAGAGGGGTTGGTGGTTGGGAGGCTAGGATAGGGGAGGGCAGACTTATACGGTCTGTACCAGAGCCGGTGATGGGAGACGGGACTGGTGGTTGGGAGGCGGGAAATACTGCTGGGCAGACTTATACGGTCTGTGCCCTGAAAAAGACAGGTACAAATTCAAGATATGAGTTTATCTTGGGCAAACTAGATGGACCATGCAGGTCTTTTTCTGCCGTCATCTACTATGTTACTATCCTGCTTATAATCGAACGAGGAAAACGCCCAAGTTCCGACCTAAATCGGGAGATGGGCGTTTTTCTCACAAAAACAAATAAAGCGGTATAATCGAAAGCCGAACTTTGGACGCTTTCAACTGCACTCCGTCGCGGATGCGGACAAAGTTGACGGGGGCGTGTCGGAGGCATGGTGAAGGCGGAACTGGGGCGTGGTTATCACCCGAACAGAGATGGGCGCCTTTCGCCGATAATGGATACGTTTGTAGCTAGAATTTAGGGCACTTTTCCTGGACCCTGTTTTTTCACGAATAAGGCCCCAAAAAGTGCCCTAAATGACCAGATGACCCCCAGAGGGAGTCAGGGGATGACCTCCCCTGACTCCCCCAGTGGTCACTAACCCCCTCCCACCACAAAAAAATGATGTTTCACAACTTTTTACTTTCACCCTCAAATGTCCTCCTCCCAAGCAGCAGTATGCAGGTCCCTGGAGCAGTTGTTAGGGGGTGCAGTGGACGTCAGGCAGGTGGACCCAGGCCCATCCCCCCCCTACCTGTTACAATTGTGCTGCTTAATGCTTAGTCGTCCAACCCCCCCAAACTCACTGTACCCACATGTAGGTGCCCCCCTTCACCTCTTAGGGCTATAGTAATGGTGTAGACTTGTGGGCAGTAGGTTTTGAGGGGGATTTGGGGGGCTCAACACCCAAGGGAAGGGTGCTATGCACCTGGGAGCTCTTTTACCTTTTTTTTTGTTTTTGTAAAAGTGCCCCCTAGGGTGCCCGGTTGGTGTCCTGGCATGTGAGGGGGACCAGTGCACTATGAATCCTGGCCCCTCCCACGAACAAATGCCTTGGATTTATTCGTTTTTGAGCTGGGCGATTTCATTTTCCATTATCGCTGAAAAGCAAAAACGCCCAGCTCACACCTTGGCGAATAACACATGGGCGTCTATTTTTTTTGAAAATACGGTTCACTCCGCCCCTTCACGGACCCGTTCTCGGAGATAAACGCCCATGGAGATAGGCGTTTCTGGTCGATTATGCCCCTCTATATATTCAGGTACTTATTTTGTACCAGGGGCAATGCAGGGTTAAGTGACTTGCCCAGAGTCACAAGGAGCTGCAGTGGGAATTGAACTCAGTTCCCCAGGTTCAAAGTCCACTGCACTAACCACTAGGCTACTCCTCCACTAGCAACATTCCGTGCAGGACGTCAGACTCACAGAAACAGAAGCCTGCGCGGCCGCGTTGCTGATCTGCAAGGGCAGGCTTCTACATGGAATGTTGCTAGTGGAATAGCAACATTAACATTCCATGTAGAATCTCAAATAGTAGCAACAGAATCTCAATAGTAGCAACATTCCATCTAGAATCTCCAATAGGGAACTGGGACTTGATATACCGCCTTTCTGTGGTATTTTGCAACTACATTCAAAGTGGTTTACATATATCCAGGTACTTATTTTGTACCAGGGGCAATGGAGGGTTAAGAGACTTGCCCACAGTCACAAGGAGCTGCAGTGGGAATTGAACCCAGTTCCCCAGGATCAAAGTCTGCTGCACTAACCACTAGGGTACTAAAGCAGGCACTAAAGGGATATTTGAATGTCTTGAAAATGTTTTATTCTGCCAGTCCAACTGCAATGACTACAATTAAGGTAAGATGCTGTTTGCACTCAGAAACGAAAGCAAAAGCTAATGCGATAAAGAGGGCAGGACGGGACCAGAGGGGAGAGTGAACTTTTGTCCCATTTCAAACCTTCTGTTTCTTTCCAGAATTCTGGAACAACTAGAAGACTGTCTTACCCAAACTAACATTTTGCATCCCAATCAGACAGGCTTTCACCATTTTCAGAGTGCAGAAACTTCCCTCATATGTGACCTGTTAAGAGTGTTATGCTCTTGCATATTTATTTTGATTTACATGTAATGTATATTTATTTGTCATAGACCCCTGACGCAGGCCGATAGGGCCGAAACACGACTCGTGTTGGGTCGCTGATTTGATCGATTTGAATAAAGACTTTGTTGTGGACACCATCTGAGAGAGGGTCTTTTGGCTCCATTATTTCGCTTGGCGTTTGATCTTCAGTGGAGTGGTTACCTTCTGTTGACGTTGATGTATGGTAAGTGAACCATTTGCCACATGGTCATTTTTTTTGGGGGGGGGGGGGAACACTTACCATCAGCCATTGAGGTGTCCTTCTATGTTAAATTGTACAGCGCTGCGTAACCCGAATAGCGCTTTAGAAATGTCAAGTAGTAGTAGTAGTAAGTAGTAGCCATTGAGGTGGTGGTAAGGGCTCACATGCTAACCCAGCAGTAACCGGGCATCGTGCAGTGCTGCGCAGTTACTGCTGGGTAAGCACCGGCGCTACAAAAATAGAAAATATTTTTGTAGAACTAGAAATGGCGCGTGCTGGGGTTGGGAACTACTTCCGGGCTCCTGCGGTAGCCTGGTGGTAGTTCTGAATTGGCGTACGGCATGCCTGCTGCTGCGTGTCAATCCTATAGTAAAAGAGACCCTCAGTCTTGAGCTGTAACACTATCCCCCGGATTCTATATATGGCACTCAAAATTATGCGCTCAAATTTGGGCGCATGCCCAATTTGCTTACGCAATTTGAGTAAAGAGCCAATTAGGCAACAAGTGGGATCTAACAATCAATTACTGGCTCTAATTGGCTACAATTTGGATTTGTGCACGCATCTTGCTAAGCGCGATTCTATAAAGATGCGCATGCAAATCTTTTAGCATGCAATTGAAAAAGAGTGTGGCCGTGGGAGGGGCGTGGACAGGTCAGTGGGCATTTCGCTAAAGATGCATGCAGTTTTGTAGAATTCATGGGATTTGAGCCTAATTCACGCGTGAGGATTTCCACCAGGTTTCAGTTGGTGTAAATCCTTGCGTCCACAGTTGGGCGCGGATCCTGGCACTATGCGCTGTTCTATAAACAGCGCCCAGCTCGGAGCACCGTTTATAGAATAGCGCTCAGTGCGCACTTTTTTGGTGCCCAAATTTGGGTGTCATTTACTGAATCTAATCCCGTATGTTTATGCTAATGACATTTAGATCCTTGGGACTTTAGATTGCAGTAACTGAAATGATATCTCCACCCTCAACCGTTGATTGAATATTACCGTAGAAAGGCTGAAAACCCACAGATTAATATTGAATCAAGATAAGTCAAAGGGCGTTTTGCTTTCTAGGAAATAGACCCTGACCCTGTCCACTTCTGTCCTGATCACAAATGTTAGCATACCTTTTGGATCTTCATTACCAATATTGGAAGTTACCCTAGATCAGCATTTAAGCCTCCATTCACAGGTACCCTAACATGGTTCAATGCTGCTTCTTCAGGCTTAGAACGATCTTTTCTGTCTGGAATTTATTCGTTCAACCTGCACTCCGTGTACTTGTTCATTCTGTGGTAACGAGTCACTTAGACTACTGTAACGGCACACGTGCCTCTGATATTAGAAGACCACAAATCGTACAGAATACAGCCATAAAATAGTTGTACAATTCGAAAAGATATGTCCACGTGGCTCTTGTACTCCATCTACACCACTGGTGACCTGTCTTATGTAGGATTACTTACACCTGTTCACGAGGTGCATTTCTCTGGCAACCCACTTTATTTATCATGACTACTTATTTCATACACTCCTAATAGGTCCCCATGATCCTCGCAGTAGAACTGGGTCTCAGTCCCCAGCTTTCGTATCATCTGTCTTGATACTGTGAGAAGCCAGATTTTCAGTGTCACAGGACCTACCCTCTGGAATGACCCACCACTTCTTCACCCCCAATTGGAAGGCTCCTTCCAAATATTTAAGGAAGACCTGAAGATGTTTCTCTTTCGGGATGCTTATGGCACATTTCTACTTTTCGCCTGACACCTCATGGAGCTGATGAAGGTGTCGCTCCACAGTTCTGGACCACATCTCTTCCCCTCTACACTCCTGATGTAGCTTATTTTCCTCCTTCCTCGTTATCTATAGAATATAATTTTGCAACTGCTCAGAATGATCTTTCAAAAGACTGGTATATCAAATATTGATTAAACTCGGGGTACAATTTCCACGAGACCCAGCGATTATATTTGTTTAACAAGTTACTGAAGGCTCTTCACGTTTCACAGCGTTGTTTGTTAATTGTATCTTTGGCTATGGCACATTTTATGCTTGCTTGCTATTGGAAGTCGGAGAGGATTCCTTCTCCCATAATGTGGTCGGGGAAATCGAGAGCTGACTGGATGGGTAAGTGGGAGAAGACTTGAGCCTTGCGTTTAGTGAAATGGATGGAGGGTGTGGACCTAGACATTTTCACTTTGAGATTTACTGTACTGGAGGCTTTTGGATGGCTTTTAGTGATTAAGGGATGTTCTGTCGTTGATATAAATGGTGTGGGTGTGAGTGTGTTGGGGGGGTGGGGGCCTTGGTTGGATTGCTTTACCACTGCTTCCAATGGTTTGACTAAAACTATAGCTAAAACATAAAATACTATTAAAACAAAGGTTGTTGGTTAGTTTTCCTCTAAGTTTTATGTATCCACTAGTTTACACCAAATCTCTGCTCAAGGCCCACCTCTTCAACGTCGCCTTCGGCACCTAACCTCTACACCTCTACCCAGGAAATCTAGACTGCCCAACTTGACATTTCGTTCTTTAGATTGTAAGCTCCTATGAGCAGGGACCGTCCTTCTTTGTTTATTTTGTACAGTGCTGCGTAACCCTAGTAGCGCTCTAGAAATGTTAAGTAGTAGTAGTAGTAGTAGTAGTAGTAGTGTTGACTATAAGTTATGATTTCATATGCTGTTGGCTTTGTTAAGAAGCTTTGCAGTGTATTATGAGTGTGATGCTTTCAATAAAAAGAATTTTTATTAAAAAAAAAAAAAAAATTGAAACTTGAAACTTCTCTCGGAACAAGGCCGATAGCTAGAAAGAAAGATGGCCGCCATCTAGTCAATGTGTGGAAAATAGAAACAGAATAAGCTTAGAGGAAAAAATGTCATGTCATGGGGGCGTAGACAATGGTAGACCAAGAAGAAACAAACAAAGGCCAAGGTGATAACTTGAGGAATAAATTTTGAGCATCTGAATGATTCTATCTTTGTTTTATTTCTTTATTGAGCATTTGGTGTACTGTAATAAACACAGGAACTTGCTACCACCATGGTATTTATGAACGCCAACTAAAATAAACCAGTCTACTAGAGGTAAGTGAAAACTGACACTGTTCGTCCTTTATAATGTAGAATTTATAAGGACACGATGTCCAACAACGCAATGACATTCATGGTTTACAAACAGAAACCAAACCCAGGTCAAGAGAGAATCAAAAAATTGCTACACATCTGCACTGTCAGAGGCCTCACTGGGAGAACTATAGGCATGGCAAAGCCCAAGCGATTCAGAAAGAAGTGACACAGCGCAGAATGTGGAAAGGCAGAGCAACAGCACAGGCAGGGCTGGGGCAGATGGATGTGAATGCAAAGCTGGGCTAGAAAGAAAGCAAAAGATCAGACAGAAAAGGCGGCTGAGGGGAGATATGATAGAGGTCTATAAGATGAGTGGAATGGAACGGGTCGATGTGGAGCGTCTGTTTACGCTTTCCAAAAATACTAGGACAAGGGGGCATGCGATGAAGCTGCAGTGTGGTAAATTTAAAACGAATCGGAGGAAAATTTTCTTCACGTAATGCATAGTTAAAACTCTGGAATTCGCTGCCGGAAAAGGTGGTTAAGGTGATTAACTTAGCGGACTTCAAAAAAGGGTTGGACGGCTTCCTGGAGGTTAAAACCATAGAATGTTATTGAATGGACGAGGGAATAATACAGTATTTCTAGGATGGGCGGGACGAATTGCTCGTTCTTTTGGCCGCTGTCAGTGACAGGGTGCTGGGCTCGATGGACCCTTGGTCTGTCCCAGCATGGCGATGCTTATGTAAAGCAGGGCTCAGGTGAAGGGGAGCGAAAGGCAGGGGCTGAGATCTCCCACACAGACCTCTATTAGTGGATATGGGAGCACAGCACAGTACAAGCAGGACAGACTTACACTGCTACTTCCAACAACTGGACAGGGCCAGCTCAAGGTGGAGCCCATCACAGAGAATGATGGGCAGATGCTGGAAACTCTGGCACTGTATAAAACAGCGCCGGAAAATACCACCCTTCCAGCGCTGAAGAAGGACTTCCCAATGCTCAACTCTAATTTATTTATTTGTTGCATTTGTACCCCACATTTTCCCACCTATTTGCAGGCTCAATGTGGCTTACATAGTACCGTCAAAGGCGTTTGCCCAGTCGACGGTTAACAAATACAAAGTTATATAGTGATCGTATGAGGTATAAGTGGAGGGTCGGAATGGATGAAGATTGCGTGTTGTCCTGTTCGATCATAGTCATGCTGTGTTGGAAGGTGAAGAGGGTTAGGTGGCACTGTTAGCGCTGAGCATTGGGAAGCAAGGGGGGAGGGGGGGGAACGTGCCCAGCACATGTGAACAATTGTCAGGAGGCTGCCGTGCTTGCATGGGTCTCATGAGTCGATGGCAAAACCCAGGACTGCAGCCAGGAAATACTTGCCAAGATGTGCAGCTGCAGCAAAGACATTGTGCAGTCTTAGGAAAGTTCTAGTTTCAAGAAGTTTCAAAAGTGGATCGTTTTAAAAGCGTTCTAAAAATCTAGATACATCACATCAACCAGCTCACCTTTAGCCACATGTTTATTTACGCCTTCAAAGAAATTAAGTAAATTGGTGAGGCAAGACTTCCCTTGGCTGAACCCATGCTGACTCTGTCCCATTAAACCATGTTTATCTACGTGTTCGCTCATTTTATTCTTTATAATAGTTTCCACTACTTTCCATGGCACTGAAGTCAGGCTTACTAGTCTGTAATTTCTATGATCACCCCTGGAACCCTTTTTAAAACTTAGTATTACTTTGGCCACTCTCCAATCTTCAGGTACTATGGACCATTTTAACGACAAGTTACAGATCACTAACGGGAAGGCAGAAGAACTAGAGGACATGAAATGCGGTTGAAGGGGGGGAAGACTCAAGAAAAACATCAGGAAGTATTTTTTCACGGAGAGAGTGGTGGATACTTGGAATGCTCTGCCGCGGGAGGTGGTGGAGATGAAAATGGTAACGGAATTCAAAAATGCGTGGGATAAACATAAAGGAATCCTGTTCAGAAGGAAGGGATCCTCAGAAGTTTAGTAGAGATTGGGTGGCAGCACCGGTGGTTGGGATGCGGGGCTAGTGATTGGGAGGT
This sequence comes from Microcaecilia unicolor, assembly GCF_901765095.1. Lineage (NCBI taxonomy): Eukaryota > Metazoa > Chordata > Amphibia > Gymnophiona > Siphonopidae > Microcaecilia > Microcaecilia unicolor. The sequence continues at coordinate 35,385 of NW_021963071.1, read as the reverse complement.
GGGGCTAGTACTGGGCAGACTTCTACGGTCTGTGCCCTGAAAATGGTAGATACAAATCAAGGTCAGGTACATATAAAGTAGCGCATATGAGTTTATCTTGTTGGGCAGACTGGATGGACTCTAGAGGTCTTTTTCTGCCGTCACCTACTATGTTTTTTTTCAGATGTCTATTGGCTTGACTTTCTCTCTCCCCTCACCTCACTCCAGTTTGCTCCGCCAGTAAGAGGGAGGGCCTTGCCGGCAGGGGCCTCAAAACTGTAGCTGGCGAAGGCTCTGCGGAGGGAAGGGCACCCTCCTTAGCTGCGCTGTTTGCTGTGCATTTGAGGGAATAGCATCCTGTTCTTCAGCGCATGTGTTGCTTCCCTATGAGCGTAAAGCGCTTGCAAATGTGGACGCAGGTCTGGCGCTAATGGGACTCTAGTACCCGCATTTGCTTCCGAGCATCTGCCCCTGAGAGCTGCTGCAGCAGGCAATGAGTGAAACCTAATGCAGAGGAAATTAGAACGCCAGAGTGATAAAGCCCATTCTGTCTGCTCTGTAGATGTTTATGCAGAGCTTCTGATTTTAGGTTTTAACTGATAAGCACTGATAAAACATCCTCTAAGCAGTAAATAAATTCATTAAATCAGATGCTTATTGGATAAATACCAGATAGGCATAACCCCTCCCTGGCTTGTTTTCTATTTTCCTTTCAAGTTTTGAGTCTTTTTTTACGCTGGCAACTCCTAAGTGACATATTTGATTCCAGCAATTGTACCCTAGCACAAAAACACTGATAAAGGCTGATTTTTTTTTACTCTCATTTCCCTCTAATTAGCTGGAAAATAAACATGCAGGAAGCCCTAATTCTGCATCTGTATAAGCAGGGATTTTTTTTTTTTGAGGGGGTACTGAGTACAGCACCTTTTCCTTTATCTGCTAAAATTGACTGATGGTCCCCAAGTTTTAATGACAGAGCTCAGGCTCTACACACCAATTCTGCCTTGTCACAGATTCTGTGACTGGTTGCAGGAGGCCTGACTATTGTGGGGTGGGTCTCTCAGTGATCACCCTACCCCTGAAGGGTGGCCTGGCATTTGAGTACCGGCACCTTTTTCACTAGAAAAAACGCACCGTGTATAAGTCCCTGGTATGACCGCACCTCGAGTAATGTGGCAATTCTGCTCATCCCATCTCAGAAAGGACACAGTGCAACTAGAAAATGTTCAGAGAAGGGCAAGTAAAATAATGAAGGGGATGGATCACCCCCCCCCCCCTTATGAAGAGAAACTAAACAGGTTAGGACTTTTCAGCTTTTAAAAGAGAGGGGGGGGGGGGTATGATATAAATTTATACCATGCTTACATGGGTAGAAGTATTAAAATTGTTTAACCATTGAACAACATTAGAACAAGAAGTCACTCCGTGAAACTAAGCACCAGAAGACAAAAAACTTGTGGAAAATATTTTTTTTTTCATTAGTGCACAGTTAAGCTGCGGACCTGTTTGCCAGGGGTAGGAAAATTCCTAGTTTACTTGAATATAACTCACTTTGATCTGCTACTGAAACAGGTGTGAGCGAAATTCAAATACATACAAGATAGTGTAGAGTAACATAGCATGCTGCACAAGAGGGTTGGACAAGTTCCTGGAAGAAAAGTCCATCAAAAATCATTAGCCAGGCAGACTTGGGAGATCCACTGGTTTTATTCCTGGAAACGAACCGTGAGAAACAGATCTGCTTATCTGAGGATCTGCGGATACTTGGGATCTGGACTTTTACTCAGCATGGCCTCTCTTACCCCTCCCCCCTTGTTTACTAAAACTTAGCTCCAGTGACCTGCAGTAGGGCCCATTTTATTCCTATGGGCCCTGCTGCAGATAACTCCAACCAAGTTTTAGTAAATAACCCCCTTAGGCTGATATGTTTTTGAAAGACAAGATCCGGGAGAAACAGATACCAACTTCTGTTTTACCTCCAGTAAACTGGTAGAGCACAGTGTGAATGAAGAGAGGGCCCCCTGTTTTAGAAAACCCCTGAAACTCTGAGTTTTAAAGACGATCTGCTTAATTCTGTATCTGTAACAGTCTCTCTAAAAGACACAGCTGGCATTTGAGGCCACTCTTTCCAGCTTCCCCTCACCTGCCACATCCTTCTGGAGTGGGAAACACTTCCTCAATTCAATGGAGATTGAACTAGTCTCTGACAGCCTTTTCCATGCTGAAGTTACATTCCCTTAATATAAGAGCCAGCTGGTCCCCTTGATCCCACCTTCCCTATAATGACTGTGACTCAGCTTATTAAAAGGGCATATTTTCAAAGCACTTTGGGAGGCTAAGTTCCATAGGTTTCTATGGAACTTTGGGAGGCTAAGTGCTTTGAAAATGAGCCTGTTTGCCTTCCAAAGTTCCAAGTGCTTTGAAAATACGCCTCTCTCCCCACTCCCATCTCCCACAATAAAGCCTGGCTCCTCCTTTTCTGCCAGCCCGGGAAGTCGTCCGGTTAAAGCGTCCACAGTTGTCCGGATCCGCACACACTCACTCCTCGTTCAGCTGCAACACGGTACTTTCAGGTTGCCTGCAAGATTCCTGCTAAGAACTGGGCATCACTTTTAATCGTCTGTGGGAGGAGGGGAAGCAGAGCTATTTACTGTTAATAAACAGCCTGCCAAAAGGCAAAAAAAAAAAAAAAACAACCCACCTTGACTAACCAAACATACGAAAGCCAAGGGGCAATTTTGACAGCGCTTAAGTTTACCCGCTGAGCACCCTGAGAATACATTGAAACATTTCCTTTCCACCACTTTGATTTTTTTTCTTCTCCAGAAATTGTTCATTTAAAACACTATATAAACCAGAGAGGAAAAATTCATAGACCGGTTAAAAATAAACTCCATTAAGATCGCTCCTGTTAGGTCCCCCCCCCCCCCCCCAATTAAATTTCAGCCCAAACGTTGAAACAGGCTGCCCTAACTCCTCAGCTCCCACCTGTATAAAAATGTAGGTTAAAGCAGGGCACTGCTGTGCTGATCGTTATCAGCACCCCTCCCCCACCCCACCCCGCCGTAAATGAAATGCCAGCACGTCAGGGACAGCTGAAGGGTGCGTTGAACAAACGTGTTTTCCACGACGGTCTCATGGCCTTAAGTTAAAACAAATGAATAAAAAAAATTCGTCTCTTTAGCCGGCGATATTAAAAATCAACTCGAATACTTTTTTTTACAGTTTATTTAGCTCGTTTACAGACCACAAAAAAACAAAAACAGATAAAATAACATTTGCTGTGAAGGTTGTACAGAGAAAGCCTCGCTACCCAGAGCCTTAATATTTACAAAATTATTGCACATCTCGCCGCTCCCTTTCTCTACTTTTAAACTGCAAAAAAAGAATTATTTTACATTTTTCATTTACAATTGGCTTTTCAGAGCACTGTATAGGATGCCTATACAACAGTAAGGGTTTTAGTTTTCTTTTTTACAAAAGAAAATTTCAAGTATAAACAGAAGCACATGAAGGCGATCATTCATACTTTTTTTTTAAAAAACTTTTTCATATAAAATATTACAACTGTTGGAAAATACAGTTCCGAAAGTACCTGGTTTTGTGTAAGATCCCTTTTGAAAGGAAGGAGTATTTTTTTTTTGTTTTTATAAAGAAAGAAACGGAACAACAATGCTTCAGTTTAAACATTGGTAAAGGCTGAAGACTGGTATAAACGTTAAACATTTGACCTTAAAAAAATGGCAGCTTTTAGTTAAAAACGTTATTATTCCAGAAATACTAACAAAAGTATATTTTATATAAATATAGGTGTATGGGATATTTTTGCAGTCTTTTGCCAGTAAAAGATTATTCTATTCAGCAATTGGCAGTTTCAGAATTGGAGGCTTAAAATCATCTCTAACACTGACTCTAGGGTCCTGCCCCACCCACGAACCTGATTTTTAAAATGTAAAATAGTCGTAGATTTTTAAAATCATACATATGTTGCTGTGGAAAATGCATCTGCTGAGGGGATTTTAACTTTTCTTAAATACTGACTTTTACCTTTATACATATCTTTATATACATAAATTAGTAGCTAAGTTTTTTTTTTAATCCAATACGAAAATACTACATCTTGTCATAAATAGAATTGTCTTATGATATTTTTATAGAGATTTTCAAGGTTGTACATCTGTAGTCGTGGTGGCTTCCATTACATGTGTCTCTTCATGTGCAGTGCCAGATGGTCAGACCTGGAGAAAGCCCTCTCACACAGGTGGCACTGAAAGGGCCTGTGGCCAGTGTGCTTGCGGTAGTGGCGAGTCAGTTCATCGGATCTGGCAAACTTCCAGCCACAGCCTTCCCAGTTGCAGTGGTAGGGCTTCTCACCTACAGCAAAGGAAAAGAGAAAAAGGTTGTTATATTTAGGATAGTTACAAATATCAAATCCGATCGTTTCCGGACCAAGTAAACACACGGCACAGATAACCTTTGCGGGCTAGAAGATTTATTACATGACTGATAGCTTTAAAGTCTCTCCAGTTTCTTCCTGCTGAAACATGTAATTAAAAGTGACATAAGCTTCAGCCTGCATCATCATTACCTCGTTTTAAAAGTGGGTTAGCCAATGGCTCTGGTGTCTGACGCAATACGCGCGGCCAGCTGAGTTGCGCGCTTACCTGTGTGCGTGCGCATGTGCGCCTTCAGGTGGGAACTCTTGGTATAGGTTTTGCCGCAGCCCGGGTACTCGCAGTTGTGGGTGGCCGTCCGTTTTCTGGCCCACGATCTTCGGCCCCGTTTGGGTTTGCAGTCTTCAGGGGCGGCCATGGCAGGGAAATAATCCAGCAGAGGCGAGGAAGGGGGGGGTCAGCACCATGCCGTGCTGCACCTTCTGATACAAGCCAAACTGTCCGTGGAACTGCGCCTGTGCTTGGTTGGCAAAATGGGGCGGGTAGGGGGCAGAGATTTGGTAGTGGGGCGGCATGGCCATATGGCAGTGCATCTCGGGCATTAGGTGACAGTCCTGGGGTCCCATGTCCTCTGTGGCTGCTGGGGGGCTCACTCGATGGTGGGGGAAAGGGTGGTTGGGGTGAAGTTGGGCGTGCATGTGGGCCATGCTAGGTTTCTGTTCTATCATGGGCCCCATGCAGTCAGACGCCCCCATCATGCAAGGCTGCTCGGGGGGCTCCTTTTTTATTTTATGTCCTAGGTGATGCAAATGCTCCATCGGTAGAGGTCGCTGCACCGGCTCTGCCATGCCTGGCACCCTGAGTTCTGTGTACTCTCGCCTGTGCATGGCACTCTTCAGGCTATAGTCGGGTGGCATGTCCATGCTGGGCACATCCGGAGTCAGCAGCTCAGCCATATAACTGTGGTTTGGGCTTCCAGTAAAGCTGCCCACTCCGTACTTGCTGGGGGTGGCATAGGAGCCGTCGCTGTCATACGTGTTGCTGGTGCAGCTCTCCGGCGTCTCCGGAAGAGGGTAGGTGCCAGCGTGGGCCGAGTTGTTCCCGGGATGCGAGCTGGTGATGTGGGACAGAATAAAATCCAAGTCCACGAACTTGCCCAGGTCATCTTCCTCCTTTTTTATGGCCGATCCCTCCATCATGGCAAATCGCATGTCCCCGGCGGCTCTCAGCTCTGGATTCCCGACCATCCTCTGTTCAAAAGAGAAGCAGACACGAGTCGTTGAAGTTTACTACTACTACTACTACTACTTAACATTTCTAGAGCGCTACTAGGGTTACGCAGCGCTGTACAATTTAACAAAGAAGGACGGTCCCTGCTCAGATGAGCTTACAATCTAAAGGACAAAATGTCAAGTTGGTGTAGTCTAGATTTCTGAGTATAGGTGTGGTGGTTAGGTGCCAAATGTAACGAAATGTCGTTAGGAGGAGAGAGAGAGAGAGATTTAATGCCTGAGCAGAGACAATAGAAAGGAAAGCTTCCCAGGTTTCTTTTCAGGCTGCCCATTTGTAACCAAACATTTGCTCAGTGTGAGGATAGATTATCGGCTGGAAACCAGTCGGACTAGTTGCTCTCTCCACTGTCTGATGAGTCGCTCATGAATAGGTCATAACAAAGAGAGCGCCTCAAACAATCTCTCAGCCCTTTAATACGTGTCTCTTTTAACCGTTTTCCGTCTGATCAAGCCCCGTAACACAAAATCCCAAACTATTCCCCACCCCTGTCTGTTCAATTTAGATGGTAAGCTCTGTTGAGCAGGGACTGTCTTTTCGTGTTAATTTGTACAGCGCTACGTAAGTCTAGTAGCGCTATAGAAATGTTTAATAGTAGTATTCTGGAAACTCACTGTTGTCTGGCAAATAGATTGAACGACTAATCACGCATTTACTACTACTACGTATTTCTATTAGACGTAAAGAAAAAAAACAAAAAGTCTGAATAACCGCGACAGTCACTAGGGGGTTGAATTTGCCCAGATTAACTATTTGTACAATATTTTACCCCAACCAAATCTCATCTACTATAGGCGCTTCTGAGAAAATAACTAAACGCCTTGTTCTGAAGTCCGTATAAACTCTTAGCAAATCATCTGGAGACCTGTTACCAGAGCATAATAACCCCCACCCAACGTACTTCCAAAACTTACCTTCAATATTTCGATTTGCTTTCTTCCACAGGTAAAATATTGGCGAAGGAAGAAATGGAAGGCAGGATGGCTTCATCCACAGCCACAGTCATCCTGGAGTCCCTCCTCCAACAAAAGGGCTTTTTCACCAGGGACAACTGGGAACTGATCTAGCCGAAAAAGCCAACCTTCACTTTGTACTCCAGTCTCCTGCGCCCCAACACACAAAACTTCCTTGGTCAACTTTTTTGTCAACAAGTCCCGAGCCTACGGGAACCGCAAGCTTGTTAATCTCCCCACTACGCTCCTATTGGCTTAGCAGCTCTATTCATATTTATGAGGCTCCTTTTCTGATTGGCTGCCAAGGTTAAGCTGTTTGCACATAACTCATAAAAACCAATTACTGAGCTCCGCCCCCCCTCGACATTCTCAATCCTCCTCGCCGCTGATTGGCTAAGGAGACTCCAGGTTTGTAGCGAGAAATAAACCGTGGAATAATACAGATAATCCTCCCTCCCCCCTCCTCCATGCACACTTGCTTAGACGTATAAATGTATCTATGTCATATATGCATAGGGACAAATTATTGTTGAAAACAGTTTAGACGTTTATATACAAATAGCAATAGAAAGCAAAGAACACGGTTTTCTGTGGGGGGGAGGGGGGGCAGATTTAGGTCAGATTTATGTTCTTTATTTTGTTTGCTTTTAGTGACAGACGGATAACATACTCGATTTCCAGAACGTCAGGGCAGGAATGGCAGTGAGTAGGGGACACCAGTAATGCATACAATTAAAATAGATTTATTTGAGAGGCAGTACAGTGGGAATATCTGCAGAACAGTCTTCCTAAATCTAACGTTCTTGGAAAATTAAGAGGTTTACAATACAATGAACCGTACGGGCTTCGAATATTAAAGCTTTGCAGAATCTGTCTGCAGCACTTAAATCCTTGCAGAGAGACGTCGGATTTCTGCAGACGTCCTGGCAGGGGACTGTGGTCATGACTCCGTGCCCCCTCCGGTATTTACTGCTTAAACTGCGTGGCAATGTCCCATGCACCGACAGAACCGGCCCATTCCCGAAAGGGAGCCTCACGCGGCGGACCTGGTTCTGTTCGAGTCCGTGCAGGAGCTCAAGATTCCGCGCAGGGATTTTTAAAAGATTTACAGACCTAGAGCAAAGAGCTTGACGAAGTTATGCTTTAGAGGGCAAAATGTTTGAGGCTTTATTAAAGGGGGGGGGGGGGGGTGTATTTCCTGCCTGCTACACCTGTACAGTAAACGCTAGAGGAGTCCCCTCTCCTTTGAACCAGTGCAGAGCTGCAAACGTATGACTTAAATGTCGGCTTTTATTTTGCTTTCTTTCTCAGGGCATTTTACTGTTTCTCCAAAATCGGCAGATTACTTATACAACTTTCAGCATCCTGGAGTGGTGGTAGTGGTGGGGAGACAGGTGAGGGGATTTCCTATCACCAAAATCCCCCAAACATAGTCTAAATTAAGCATAAACCTTCCATCAATATTTAATTGCAGGTCTGCTAATTGAACGCTTGTGGTTTTTGCAGCTCCCTCCGAAGCTGGAAAGTTTTGTGCATTAGAAATGTTTGCGTTACTGCAAAGGGTTGCAATTTTGTCCTCGGGAGCCAGGGGTGTTATCTGATCTCCGTTCATGTTGCTATCTACCAGGCATTTCCCCTCAGAATAATTTATTTCCACATGCATTTTAATCGAGGTATGTCGGGGGTTTTCTATTTTCTCCCGGTTTGGGGCGTAGAAGAAGGAGAAAGGTTAACTGTTCCTACCCCCTGAATCCAGCTGCAAATCTGCTTTTTCTACAATGCCAAGGGATTAAAGTATGGGCGGGGTCCCGAGTAAAAGCATCACTCCACGCCACGAATTACAGACCAGAACCCGGACAAACAGCAATCCACACTCCTTGACAAAGTCGTCACTTCCAAATCCTTCCCTTCATCTTCAGGTTGCATTTTTGATCTCCCCGACATTCTATACCTCAATTGTGGGTTACCACATAACGAATAGTTATTAAAACAATATGCAAAAACCAACCCCTCCCTTTTTTGTCGGGAAATCGTATTCAAAGATATATATATTTTTTAATACCACAGAATAACCTGGCTCATTCGTTTATAGTTTTCCCAGATATTACGTTAAACGAAAGTAATTAAAGAAAAAGCTTGCGGAGTCCCAGTCTGCTTGCGTGCATTGCAAAAGTTTTATCGTGTTTTAGTGGCTAAATGATTGTACATATCTTATCGATGTACAACAGTGTCGGGTTATTTTCGTATATAATGGAAAGATAACCGTTCAAGACTTCTGACGAACGGCAACACACGAACGCACAAAAATGATTCTATGAATGCTTGAAAAGAGGAGAATATTAGATTGTAAGCTCTTTGAGCAGGGACTGTCTTTCTTCTATGTTTGTGCAGAGCTGCGTACGCCTTGTAGCGCTATAGAAATGCTAAATAGTAGTAGTAGTAGAATATTCTTGCATCTCTCACCATTAGGAGGTTCACAAGAAGGTGCTGTGGTAAAAACACAGGACTGGGGGTTGTGGGGAGGATTTTGTCTGCCCAGCCCCCCCCTCCGGGGTGGGGGTTCTATTTGATAAGCGTGCATATTATATGCCTGGGCAGAACAATTAGACCAGATCAAATACTAATCAAATTGAAAGAAGACAAAGACACCGAAAGAGACCGGGGAGGGGGAGGGGGGCGACGAATGGAGAATGACAAAGGAGGAAAGAGTTAATAATTCTCCAGGGCTGTTCTTGCTCCGTACCTGTCTGACTGCCTCAAAGTTCACCTGCAACAGTAAAGCTCCTGAATGGAAGCCAGTAGCTGCTGGAAAGCTGCGAGCTAATTAAACAACCACTGGTACATTTGTGGTTTTCATGATCCCTGCTGCCTGCAAGAGACTGGACCTCGAGGTCCCCCTGCTTTCTGCACACCAGCTCCTTTTCAGTTCAAAGTGTACCCTCTCCCCAATAATGCCAGCTTCCTTGCGATTGATTCCCAGGACAAGACGCGCATTTGTCAGAATTCAGATAGGTTAGTGCTTTAACGTTCACAGTTGTGGATCCTTACACGACTGCTGGGTTTACAGCCAAATCACTGGAGGGCATTCACAAATTATTAAAAAAAAACAAACAACAACGAAACAAACAAACCTCAATGAAACGAATTTCCCACTTTTAATATGCCTAGGAAAGCGGGGGGGGGGGGGTGGGGGGGGGGGGGGGGGGAGGGGAGGGTCACCTCGGCACATTCCGATTGAGCGGCATTTTTCTCGCGTCTTCTTCGACCAGAAGGGCGAAAGTCACAGAAATGCCCCTTAAATTCGGGCTAATCAAATGCAATTAATCCTTCAAGAGAAAACCACCCGCCACAACTGCAGAGGAAACAAAACGAAATAATGGGTGATTCAGAAAAGTGTAAAGCAGAAAATTCGTGAATCTCTTGGAAGCACTGTTTTATAAACGTCTTTTTTTTTCTTGGAGGCCACTAAGTTAACAGAAAGTGGGGGGTTGGGGGCCCCAAAGTTCTTCTGCATGCATGGGAAAAGTGGTGAACCCCCCCCCCCCCCCCACCAGTACCAGCTTTAGGACATT